>NW_027510705.1:0-31459 GCF_048772815.1 Callospermophilus lateralis
ATACCAGCAAATATTTTTTCACCCAAACTTGATGATACTTGGTCTTAATGATCAGGACACAAATCACACTTGGCTCACCAAGTTTTGTTCTTCTAGTTTGAAGCGTTCGTCTACAGTAGCAGTTTTTATATTTAGGTTTCCCTCTGTTCTCTCCTATATAGATAGATGAATTTGGATCTCTAAATCCAACATTTTTTGTAGTAGCTCTTTGAAAATTGACAAAAAAAGTAGTTCTCAGTTTTTTCTCTATGATTTGTTTCCTCTTTAAGTAGCCCTAAGCAAAGACTGTGGAAACGCACTTTCATTGAAAGGGGTTGCAAAGCTTCCAAGAAATTACGAGTTTCCGAAATACCAGCAAATATTTTTTCACCCATCTTCATGATCCTTGGTGGTAATGATCAGTACACAAATAACACTTGGCTCACCAAATTTTGTTCTTCTAGGTTGAAGCGTTCGTCTACAGTAGCAGTTTTTATTTTTAGGTTTCACTCTGTTCTCCTATATATAGATAGATGAATTTGGAACTCTAAATCCAACATGGTTTGTCGGAGCTCTTTGAAACTTGACAAAATAAAGGAGTTCTCAGTTTTGTCTCTATGGTTTATTTCCTCTTCAAGTAGCTCTAGGCAGAGACTGTGGAAAAGCACTTTCATTGAAAGGGGTTGCCAAGCTTCCAAGAAGTTACGATTTTTCGAAATACCAGCAAATATTTTTTCACCCAATCTTGATGATACGTGGTGGTGATGACAAGTACACAAATCCCACTTGGCTCACCAAATTTTGCTCTTCTAGGTTGAAGCGTTCGTTTACAGTAGCAGTTTTTATTTCTAGGTGTCAATCTGTTCTATCCTATATAGATAGATGAATTTGGAACTCTAAATCCAACATAGTTTGTAGTAGCTCTTTGAAACTTGACAAAATAAAGGAGTTCTCAGTTTTTTCTCTATGGTTTGTTTCCTCTTCAAGTAGCCCTAAGCAGAGACTGTAAAAAAGCACTTTCATTGAAAGGGGTTGCCAAGCTTCCAAGAAATTACGAGTTTCCAAAATACGAGCAAATATTTTTTCACCCAAACTTGATGATACGTGGTGGTAATGACAAGTACACAAATCCCACTTGGCTCACCAAATTTTGTTCTTCTAGGTTGAAGCGTTCGTTTACGGTAGCAGTTTTTTTTTTTTTTTTAGGTTTCACTCTGTTCTCATATATATAGATAGATGAATTTGGAACTCTAAATCCAACATGGTTTGTAGTAGCTTTTTGAAACTTGACAAAAAAAAAGTAGTTCTCAATTTTGTCTCTATGGTTTGTATCCTCTTCAAGTAGCCCTAGGCAGAGACTGTGGAAAAGCACTTTCATTGAAAGAGGTTGCCACCTTCCAAGAAATTACGAGTTTGCAAAATACCAGCACATATTTTTTCACCCAATCTTGATGATGCGTGGTGGTAATGACAAGTACACAAATCCCACTTGGCTCACCAAATTTTGTTGTTCTAGGTTGAATCGTTCGTTTACAGTAGCAGTTTTTATATTTAGGTGTCACTCTGTTCTATCCTATATAGATAGATGAATTTGGAACTCTAAATCCAACATGGTTTGTAGTTGCTCTTTGAAACTTGACAAAGAGAAGGAGTTCTCAGTTTTATCTCTATGGTTTGTTTACTCTTCAAGTAACCCTAAGTACAGGCTGTGGAAAAGCACTTTCATTGAGAGGGGTTACCAAGCTTCTAAGAAATAACGAGTTTCCGAAATACCAGCAAATATTTTTTCACCCAATCATGATGATACTGAGTGGTAATGATCAGTAAACAAATCTCACATGGCTCACCAAATTTTCTTCTTCTAGGTTGAAGCGTTCGTTTACAGTAGCAGTTTATATTTTTAGGTTTCACTCTGTTCTCTCTTATATAGATAGATGAATTTGGAACTCTAAATCCAACATGGTTTGTAGTAGCTCTTTGAAACTTGACAAAATAAAGGAGTTCTCAGTTTTGTCTCTATGGTTTGTTTCCTCTTCAAGTAGCCCTAGGCAGAGACTGTGGAAAAGCACTTTCATTGAAAGGGGTTGCCAAGCTTCCAAGAAGTTACGATTTTCCGAAATACCAGCTAATATTTTTTCACCCAATCTTGATGATACGTGGTGGTAATGACAAGTACACAAATTCCACTTGACTCACCAAATTTTGCTCTTCTAGGTTGAAGCGTTCGTTTACAGTAGCAGTTTTTATTTTTAGGTGTCAATCTGTTCTAACCTATATAGATAGATGAATTTTGAACTCTAAATCCAACATAGTTTGTAGTAGCTCTTTGAAACTTGAAGAATAAAGAGTTCTCAGTTTTTTCTCTATGGTTTGATTCTTCTTCAAGTAGTCCTAAGCACAGACTGTGGAAAAGCATTTTCATTGAGAGGGTTTGCCAAGCTTCTAAGAAACAACGAGTTTCCAAAATACCAGCAAATATTTTTTCACCCAATCTTGATAATACTGGCTGGTAATGATCAGTACAAAAATCCTACTTGTCTCACCAAATTTTCTTCTTCTAGGTTGAAGCGTTCATCTACAGTAGCAGTTTTTATATTTAGGTTTCCCTCCGTTCTCTCCTATATAGATAGATGAATTTGGAACTATAAATCCATCATGGTTTGTAGTAGCTCTTTGAAACTTGACAAAATAAAGGAGTTCTTAGTTTTGTCTCTATGGTTTGTTTCCTCTTCAAGTAGCCATAGGCACAGACTGTGGAAAAGCACTTTCATTGAAAGGGGTTGCCAAGCTTCCAAAAAATTACGAGTTTCGAAAATACCAGCAAATATTTTTTGACCCAATCTTGATGATACTTGGTGTTAATGATCAGGACACAAATCCCACTTGGCTCACCAAATTTTGTTCTTCTAGGTTGAAGCGTTCGTCTACAGTAGCAGTTTTTATATTTAGGTTTCACTCTGTTCTCTCCTATATAGATAGATGAATTTGGAACTCTAAATCCAATATTTTTTGTAGTAGCTCTTTGAAAATTGACAAAATAAAGGAGTTCTCAGTTTTTTCTGTAAGGTTTGTTTCCTCTTTAAGTAGCCGTAAGCAGAGACTGTTTAAAAGCACTTTCATTGAAAGGGGTTGCAAGCTTCCAAGAAATTACGAGTTTCCGAAATACCAGCAAATATTTTTTCACCCAATCTTCATGATACTTGGTGGTAATGATCAGTACACAAATAACACTTGGCTCAACAAGTTTTGTTCTTCTAGGTTTAAGCGTTCATCTACAGTAGCAGTTTTTATTTTTAGGTGTCTCTCTGTTCTATCCTATATAGATAGATGAATTTGGAACTCTAAATCCAACATAGTTTGTAGTAGCTCTTTGAAACTTGACAAAATAAAGGAGTTCTCAGATTTGTCTCTATGGTTTGTTGCCTCTTCAAGTAGCCCAAGGCACAGACTGTGGAAAAGCACTTTCATTGAGAGGGTTTGCCAAGCTTCTAAGAAACGAGTTTCCAAAATACCAGAAAATATTTTTTCACACAATCTTGATGATACTTGGTGGTAATGATCAGTACACAAACCCCACTTGGCTCACCAAATTTTGTTCTTCTAGGTTGAAGCGTGGGTTTACAGTAGCAGTTTTTATTTTTAGGTGTCACTCTGTTCTATCCTATATAGATAGATGAATTTGGAACTCTAAATCCAACATGGTTTGTAGTAGCTCCTTGAAACTTGACAAAATAAAGGAGTTCTCAGTTTTGTCTCTATGGTTTGTTTCCTCTTAAAGTAGCCCTAGGCACAGACTGTGGAAAAGCACTTTCATTGAGAGGGGTTGCCAAGGTTCAAAGAAATAACGAGTTTCCGAAATACCAGCAAATATTTTTTCACCCAAACTTGATGATACTTGGTCTTAATGATCAGGACACAAATCACACTTGGCTCACCAAGTTTTGTTCTTCTAGTTTGAAGCGTTCGTCTACAGTAGCAGTTTTTATATTTAGGTTTCCCTCTGTTCTCTCCTATATAGATAGATGAATTTGGATCTCTAAATCCAACATTTTTTGTAGTAGCTCTTTGAAATTTGACAAAAAAAGTAGTTCTCAGTTTTTTCTCTATGATTTGTTTCCTCTTTAAGTAGCCCTAAGCAAAGACTGTGGAAACGCACTTTCATTGAAAGGGGTTGCAAAGCTTCCAAGAAATTACGAGTTTCCGAAATACCAGCAAATATTTTTTCACCCATCTTCATGATCCTTGGTGGTAATGATCAGTACACAAATAACACTTGGCTCACCAAATTTTGTTCTTCTAGGTTGAAGCGTTCGTCTACAGTAGCAGTTTTTATTTTTAGGTTTCACTCTGTTCTCATATATATAGATAGATGAATTTGGAACTCTAAATCCAACATGGTTTGTAGTAGCTCTTTGAAACTTGACAAAATAAAGGAGTTCTCAGTTTTGTCTCTATGGTTTATTTCCTCTTCAAGTAGCTCTAGTCAGAGACTGTGGAAAAGCACTTTCATTGAAAGGGGTTGCCAAGGTTCCAAGAAGTTACGATTTTTCGAAATACCAGCAAATATTTTTTCACCCAATCTTGATGATACGTGGTGGTGATGACAAGTACACAAATCCCACTTGGCTCACCAAATTTTGCTCTTCTAGGTTGAAGCGTTCGTTTACAGTAGCAGTTTTTATTTCTAGGTGTCAATCTGTTCTATCCTATATAGATAGATGAATTTGGAACTCTAAATCCAACATAGTTTGTAGTAGCTCTTTGAAACTTGACAAAATAAAGGAGTTCTCAGTTTTTTCTCTATGGTTTGTTTCCTCTTCAAGTAGCCCTAAGCAGAGACTGTAAAAAAGCACTTTCATTGAAAGGGGTTGCCAAGCTTCCAAGAAATTACGAGTTTCCAAAATACGAGCAAATATTTTTTCACCCAAACTTGATGATACGTGGTGGTAATGACAAGTACACAAATCCCACTTGGCTCACCAAATTTTGTTCTTCTAGGTTGAAGCGTTCGTTTACGGTAGCAGTTTTTTTTTTTTTTTTAGGTTTCACTCTGTTCTCATATATATAGATAGATGAATTTGGAACTCTAAATCCAACATGGTTTGTAGTAGCTTTTTGAAACTTGACAAAAAAAAAGTAGTTCTCAATTTTGTCTCTATGGTTTGTAACCTCTTCAAGTAGCCCTACGCAGAGACTGTGGAAAAGCACTTTCATTGAAAGAGGTTGCCACCTTCCAAGAAATTACGAGTTTGCAAAATACCAGCACATATTTTTTCACCCAATCTTGATGATGCGTGGTGGTAATGACAAGTACACAAATCCCACTTGGCTCACCAAATTTTGTTGTTCTAGGTTGAATCGTTCGTTTACAGTAGCAGTTTTTATATTTAGGTGTCACTCTGTTCTATCCTATATAGATAGATGTATTTGGAACTCTAAATCCAACATGGTTTGTAGTTGCTCTTTGAAACTTGACAAAGAGAAGGAGTTCTCAGTTTTATCTCTATGGTTTGTTTACTCTTCAAGTAACCCTAAGTACAGGCTGTGGAAAAGCACTTTCATTGAGAGGGGTTACCAAGCTTCTAAGAAATAACGAGTTTCCAAAATACCAGCAAATATTTTTTCACCCAATCTTGATGATACTGAGTGGTAATGATCAGTAAACAAATCTCACATGGCTCACCAAATTTTCTTCTTCTAGTTTGAAGCGTTCGTTTACAGTATCAGTTTATATTTTTAGGTTTCACTCTGTTCTCTCTTATATAGATAGATGAATTTGGAACTCTAAATCCAACATGGTTTGTAGTAGCTCTTTGAAACTTGACAAAATAAAGGAGTTCTCAGTTTTGTCTCTATGGTTTGTTTCCTCTTTAAGTAGCCCTAAGCAGAGACTGTTTAAAAGCACTTTCATTGAAAGGGGTTGCAAGCTTCCAAGAAATTACGAGTTTCGGAAATACCAGCAAATATTTTTTCACCCAATCTTCATGATACTTGGTGGTAATGATCAGTACACAAATAACACTTGGCTCAACAAGTTTTGTTCTTCTAGGTTTAGGCGTTCATCTACAGTAGCAGTTTTTATTTTTAGGTGTCTCTCTGTTCTATCCTATATAGATAGATGAATTTGGAACTCTAAATCCAACATAGTTTGTAGTAGCTCTTTGAAACTTTGCAAAATAAAGGAGTTCTCAGTTTTGTCTCTATGGTTTGTTTCCTCTTCAAGTAGCCCAAGGCACAGACTGTGGAAAAGCACTTTCATTGAGACGGTTTGCCAAGCTTCTAAGAAACGAGTTTCCAAAATACCAGAAAATATTTTTTCACACAATCTTGATGATACTTGGTGGTAATGATCAGTACACAAACCCCACTTGGCTCACCAAATTTTGTTCTTCTAGGTTGAAGCGTGGGTTTACAGTAGCAGTTTTTATTTTTAGGTGTCACTCTGTTCTATCCTATATAGATAGATGAATTTGGAACTCTAAATCCAACATGGTTTGTAGTAGCTCCTTGAAACTTGACAAAATAAAGGAGTTCTCAGTTTTGTCTCTATGGTTTCTTTCCTCTTAAAGTAGCCCTAGGCACAGACTGTGGAAAAGCACTTTTATTGAGAGGGGTTGCCAAGGTTCAAAGAAATAACGAGTTTCCGAAATACCAGCAAATATTTTTTCACCCAAACTTGATGATACTTGGTCTTAATGATCAGGACACAAATCACACTTGGCTCACCAAGTTTTGTTCTTCTCGTTTGAAGCGTTCGTCTACAGTAGCAGTTTTTATATTTAGGTTTCCCTCTGTTCTCTCCTATATAGATAGATGAATTTGGATCTCTAAATCCAACATTTTTTGTAGTAGCTCTTTGAAAATTGACAAAAAAAGTAGTTCTCAGTTTTTTCTCTATGATTTGTTTCCTCTTTAAGTAGCCCTAAGCAAAAACTGTGGAAACGCACTTTCATTGAAAGGGGTTGCAAAGCTTCCAAGAAATTACGAGTTTCCGAAATACCAGCAAATATTTTTTCACCCATCTTCATGATCCTTGGTGGTAATGATCAGTACACAAATAACACTTGGCTCACCAAATTTTGTTCTTCTAGGTTGAAGCGTTCGTCTACAGTAGCAGTTTTTATTTTTAGGTTTCACTCTGTTCTCCTATATATAGATAGATGAATTTGGAACTCTAAATCCAACATGGTTTGTAGTAGCTCTTTGAAACTTGACAAAATAAAGGAGTTCTCAGTTTTGTCTCTATGGTTTATTTCCTCTTCAAGTAGCCCTAGGCAGAGACTGTGGAAAAGCACTTTCATTGAAAGGGGTTGCCAAGCTTCCAAGAAGTTACGATTTTTCGAAATACCAGCAAATATTTTTTCACCCAATCTTGATGATACGTGGTGGTGATGACAAGTACACAAATCCCACTTGGCTCACCAAATTTTGCTCTTCTAGGTTGAAGCGTTCGTTTACAGTAGCAGTTTTTATTTCTAGGTGTCAATCTGTTCTATCCTATATAGATAGATGAATTTGGAACTCTAAATCCAACATAGTTTGTAGTAGCTCTTTGAAACTTGACAAAATAAAGGAGTTCTCAGTTTTTTCTCTATGGTTTGTTTCCTCTTCAAGTAGCCCTAAGCAGAGACTGTAAAAAAGCTCTTTCATTGAAAGGGGTTGCCAAGCTTCCAAGAAATTACGAGTTTCCAAAATACGAGCAAATACTTTTTCACCCAAACTTGATGATACGTGGTGGTAATGACAAGTACACAAATCCCACTTGGCTCACCAAATTTTGTTCTTCTAGGTTGAAGCGTTCGTTTACGGTAGCAGTTTTTTTTTTTTTTTTTTTTTTTAGGTTTCACTCTGTTCTCATATATATAGATAGATGAATTTGGAACTCTGAATCCAACATGGTTTGTAGTAGCTTTTTGAAACTTGACAAAAAAAAAGTAGTTCTCAATTTTGTCTCTATGGTTTGTATCCTCTTCAAGTAGCCCTAGGCAGAGACTGTGGAAAAGCACTTTCATTGAAAGAGGTTGCCACCTTCCAAGAAATTACGAGTTTGCAAAATACCAGCACATATTTTTTCACCCAATCTTGATGATGCGTGGTGGTAATGACAAGTACACAAATCCCACTTGGCTCACCAAATTTTGTTGTTCTAGGTTGAATCGTTCGTTTACAGTAGCAGTTTTTATATTTAGGTGTCACTCTGTTCTATCCTATATAGATAGATGAATTTGGAACTCTAAATCCAACATGGTTTGTAGTTGCTCTTTGAAACTTGACAAAGAGAAGGAGTTCTCAGTTTTATCTCTATGGTTTGTTTACTCTTCAAGTAACCCTAAGTACAGGCTGTGGAAAAGCACTTTCATTGAGAGGGGTTACCAAGCTTCTAAGAAATAACGAGTTTCCGAAATACCAGAAAATATTTTTTCACCCTATCTTGATGATACTGAGTGGTAATGATCAGTAAACAAATCTCACATGGCTCACCAAATTTTCTTCTTCTAGGTTGAAGCGTTCGTTTACAGTAGCAGTTTATATTTTTAGGTTTCACTCTGTTCTCTCTTATATAGATAGATGAATTTGGAACTCTAAATCCAACATGGTTTGTAGTAGCTCTTTGAAACTTGACAAAATAAAGGAGTTCTCAGTTTTGTCTCTATGGTTTGTTTCCTCTTTAAGTAGCCCTAAGCAGAGACTGTTTAAAAGCACTTTCATTGAAAGGGGTTGCAAGCTTCCAAGAAATTACGAGTTTCGGAAATACCAGCAAATATTTTTTCACCCAATCTTCATGATACTTGGTGGTAATGATCAGTACACAAATAACACTTGGCTCAACAAGTTTTGTTCTTCTAGGTTTAAGCGTTCATCTACAGTAGCAGTTTTTATTTTTAGGTGTCTCTCTGTTCTATCCTATATAGATAGATGAATTTGGAACTCTAAATCCAACATAGTTTGTAGTAGCTCTTTGAAACTTTGCAAAATAAAGGAGTTCTCAGTTTTGTCTCTATGGTTTGTTTCCTCTTCAAGTAGCCCAAGGCACAGACTGTGGAAAAGCACTTTCATTGAGAGGGTTTGCCAAGCTTCTAAGAAACGAGTTTCCAAAATACCAGAAAATATTTTTTCGCACAATCTTGATGATACTTGGTGGTAATGATCAGTACACAAACCCCACTTGGCTCACCAAATTTTGTTCTTCTAGGTTGAAGCGTGGGTTTACAGTAGCAGTTTTTATTTTTAGGTGTCACTCTGTTCTATCCTATATAGATAGATGAATTTGGAACTCTAAATCCAACATGGTTTGTAGTAGCTCCTTGAAACTTGACAAAATAAAGGAGTTCTCAGTTTTGTCTCTATGGTTTGTTTCCTCTTAAAGTAGCCCTAGGCACAGACTGTGGAAAAGCACTTTCATTGAGAGGGGTTGCCAATGTTCAAAGAAATAACGAGTTTCCGAAATACCAGCAAATATTTTTTCACGAAACTTGATGATACTTGGTCTTAATGATCAGGACACAAATCACACTTGGCTCACCAAGTTTTGTTCTTCTAGTTTGAAGCGTTCGTCTACAGTAGCAGTTTTTATATTTAGGTTTCCCTCTGTTCTCTCCTATATAGATAGATGAATTTGGATCTCTAAATCCAACATTTTTTGTAGTAGCTCTTTGAAAATTGACAAAAAAAGTAGTTCTCAGTTTTTTCTCTATGATTTGTTTCCTCTTTAAGTAGCCCTAAGCAAAAACTGTGGAAACGCACTTTCATTGAAAGGGGTTGCAAAGCTTCCAAGAAATTACGAGTTTCCGAAATACCAGCAAATATTTTTTCACCCATCTTCATGATCCTTGGTGGTAATGATCAGTACACAAATAACACTTGGCTCACCAAATTTTGTTCTTCTAGGTTGAAGCGTTCGTCTACAGTAGCAGTTTTTATTTTTAGGTTTCACTCTGTTCTCATATATATAGATAGATGAATTTGGAACTCTAAATCCAACATGGTTTGTAGTAGCTCTTTGAAACTTGACAAAATAAAGGAGTTCTCAGTTTTGTCTCTATGGTTTATTTCCTCTTCAAGTAGCCCTAGGCAGAGACTGTGGAAAAGCACTTTCATTGAAAGGGGTTGCCAAGCTTCCAAGAAGTTACGATTTTTCGAAATACCAGCAAATATTTTTTCACCCAATCTTGATGATACGTGGTGGTGATGACAAGTACACAAATCCCACTTGGCTCACCAAATTTTGCTCTTCTAGGTTGAAGCGTTCGTTTACAGTAGCAGTTTTTATTTCTAGGTGTCAATCTGTTCTATCCTATATAGATAGATGAATTTGGAACTCTAAATCCAACATAGTTTGTAGTAGCTCTTTGAAACTTGACAAAATAAAGGAGTTCTCAGTTTTTTCTCTATGGTTTGTTTCCTCTTCAAGTAGCCCTAAGCAGAGACTGTAAAAAAGCTCTTTCATTGAAAGGGGTTGCCAAGCTTCCAAGAAATTACGAGTTTCCAAAATACGAGCAAATACTTTTTCACCCAAACTTGATGATACGTGGTGGTAATGACAAGTACACAAATCCCACTTGGCTCACCAAATTTAGTTCTTCTAGGTTGAAGCGTTCGTTTACGGTAGCAGTTTTTTTTTTTTTTTTTTTTAGGTTTCACTCTGTTCTCATATATATAGATAGATGAATTTGGAACTCTAAATCCAACATGGTTTGTAGTAGCTTTTTGAAACTTGACAAAAAAAAAGTAGTTCTCAATTTTGTCTCTATGGTTTGTATCCTCTTCAAGTAGCCCTAGGCAGAGACTGTGGAAAAGCACTTTCATTGAAAGAGGTTGCCACCTTCCAAGAAATTACGAGTTTGCAAAATACCAGCACATATTTTTTCACCCAATCTTGATGATGCGTGGTGGTAATGACAAGTACACAAATCCCACTTGGCTCACCAAATTTTGTTGTTCTAGGTTGAATCGTTCGTTTACAGTAGCAGTTTTTATATTTAGGTGTCACTCTGTTCTATCCTATATAGATAGATGAATTTGGAACTCTAAATCCAACATGGTTTGTAGTTGCTCTTTGAAACTTGACAAAGAGAAGGAGTTCTCAGTTTTATCTCTATGGTTTGTTTACTCTTCAAGTAACCCTAAGTACAGGCTGTGGAAACGCACTTTCATTGAGAGGGGTTACCAAGCTTCTAAGAAATAACGAGTTTCCGAAATACCAGCAAATATTTTTTCACCCAATCTTGATGATACTGAGTGGTAATGATCAGTAAACAAATCTCACATGGCTCACCAAATTTTCTTCTTCTAGGTTGAAGCGTTCGTTTACAGTAGCAGTTTATATTTTTAGGTTTCACTCTGTTCTCTCTTATATAGATAGATGAATTTGGAACTCTAAATCCAACATGGTTTGTAGTAGCTCTTTGAAACTTGACAAAATAAAGGAGTTCTCAGTTTTGTCTCTATGGTTTGTTTCCTCTTCAAGTAGCCCTAGGCAGAGACTGTGGAAAAGCACTTTCATTGAAAGGGGTTGCCAAGCTTCCAAGAAGTTACGATTTTCCGAAATACCAGCTAATATTTTTTCACCCAATCTTGATGATACGTGGTGGTAATGACAAGTACACAAATTCCACTTGACTCACCAAATTTTGCTCTTCTAGGTTGAAGCGTTCGTTTACAGTAGCAGTTTTTATTTTTAGGTGTCAATCTGTTCTATCCTATATAGATAGATGAATATGGAACTCTAAATCCAACATAGTTTGTAGTAGCTCTTTGAAACTTGAAGAATAAAGAGTTCTCAGTTTTTTCTCTATGGTTTGATTCTTCTTCAAGTAGTCCTAAGCACAGACTGTGGAAAAGCATTTTCATTGAGAGGGTTTGCCAAGCTTCTAAGAAACAACGAGTTTCCAAAATACCAGCAAATATTTTTTCACCCAATCTTGATAATACTGGCTGGTAATGATCAGTACAAAAATCCTACTTGTCTGACCAAATTTTCTTCTTCTAGGTTGAAGCGTTCATCTACAGTAGCAGTTTTTATATTTAGGTTTCCCTCCGTTCTCTCCTATATAGATAGATGAATTTGGAACTATAAATCCATCATGGTTTGTAGTAGCTCTCTGAAACCTGACAAAATAAAGGAGTTCTTAGTTTTGTCTCTATGGTTTGTTTCCTCTTCAAGTAGCCATAGGCACAGACTGTGGAAAAGCACTTTCATTGAAAGGGGTTGCCAAGCTTCCAAAAAATTACGAGTTTCGAAAATACCAGCAAATATTTTTTGACCCAATCTTGATGATACTTGGTGTTAATGATCAGGACACATATCCCACTTGGCTCACCAAATTTTGTTCTTCTAGGTTGAAGCGTTCGTCTACAGTAGCAGTTTTTATATTTAGGTTTCACTCTGTTCTCTCCTATATAGATAGATGAATTTGGAACTCTAAATCCAATATTTTTTGTAGTAGCTCTTTGAAAATTGACAAAATAAAGGAGTTCTCATTTTTTTCTGTAAGGTTTGTTTCCTCTTTAAGTAGCCCTAAGCAGAGACAGTTTAAAAGCACTTTCATTGAAAGGGGTTGCAAGCTTCCAAGAAATTACGAGTTTCCGAAATACCAGCAAATATTTTTTCACCCAATCTTCATGATACTTGGTGGTAATGATCAGTACACAAATAACACTTGGCTCAACAAGTTTTGTTCTTCTAGGTTTAAGCGTTCATCTACAGTAGCAGTTTTTATTTTTAGGTGTCTCTCTGTTCTATCCTATATAGATAGATGAATTTGGAACTCTAAATCCAACATAGTTTGTAGTAGCTCTTTGAAACTTGACAAAATAAAGGAGTTCTCAGAATTGTCTCTATGGTTTGTTTCCTCTTCAAGTAGCCCAAGGCACAGACTGTGGAAAAGCACTTTCATTGAGACGGTTTGCCAAGCTTCTAAGAAACGAGTTTCCAAAATACCAGAAAATATTTTTCACACAATCTTGATGATACTTGGTGGTAATGATCAGTACACAAACCCCACTTGGCTCACCAAATTTTGTTCTTCTAGGTTGAAGCGTGGGTTTACAGTAGCAGTTTTTATTTTTAGGTGTCACTCTGTTCTATCCTATATAGATAGATGAATTTGGAACTGTAAATCCAACATGGTTTGTAGTAGCTCCTTGAAACTTGACAAAATAAAGGAGTTTTCAGTTTTGTCTCTATGGTTTGTTTCCTCTTAAAGTAGCCCTAGGCACAGACTGTGGAAAAGCACTTTCATTGAGAGGGGTTGCCAAGGTTCAAAGAAATAACGAGTTTCCGAAATACCAGCAAATATTTTTTCACCCAAACTTGATGATACTTGGTCTTAATGATCAGGACACAAATCACACTTGGCTCACCAAGTTTTGTTCTTCTAGTTTGAAGCGTTCGTCTACAGTAGCAGTTTTTATATTTAGGTTTCCCTCTGTTCTCTCCTATATAGATAGATGAATTTGGATCTCTAAATCCAACATTTTTTGTAGTAGCTCTTTGAAAATTGACAAAAAAAGTAGTTCTCAGTTTTTTCTCTATGATTTGTTTCCTCTTTAAGTAGCCCTAAGCAAAGACTGTGGAAACGCACTTTCATTGAAAGGGGTTGCAAAGCTTCCAAGAAATTACGAGTTTCCGAAATACCAGCAAATATTTTTTCACCCATCTTCATGATCCTTGGTGGTAATGATCAGTACACAAATAACACTTGGCTCACCAAATTTTGTTCTTCTAGGTTGAAGCGTTCGTCTACAGTAGCAGTTTTTATTTTTAGGTTTCACTCTGTTCTCCTATATATAGATAGATGAATTTGGAACTCTAAATCCAACATGGTTTGTAGTAGCTCTTTGAAACTTGACAAAATAAAGGAGTTCTCAGTTTTGTCTCTATGGTTTATTTCCTCTTCAAGTAGCTCTAGGCAGAGACTGTGGAAAAGCACTTTCATTGAAAGGGGTTGCCAAGCTTCCAAGAAGTTACGATTTTTCGAAATACCAGCAAATATTTTTTCACCCAATCTTGATGATACGTGGTGGTGATGACAAGTACACAAATCCCACTTGGCTCACCAAATTTTGCTCTTCTAGGTTGAAGCGTTCGTTTACAGTAGCAGTTTTTATTTCTAGGTGTCAATCTGTTCTATCCTATATAGATAGATGAATTTGGAACTCTAAATCCAACATAGTTTGTAGTAGCTCTTTGAAACTTGACAAAATAAAGGAGTTCTCAGTTTTTTCTCTATGGTTTGTTTCCTCTTCAAGTAGCCCTAAGCAGAGACTGTAAAAAAGCACTTTCATTGAAAGGGGTTGCCAAGCTTCCAAGAAATTACGAGTTTCCAAAATACGAGCAAATATTTTTTCACCCAAACTTGATGATACGTGGTGGTAATGACAAGTACACAAATCCCACTTGACTCACCAAATTTTGTTCTTCTAGGTTGAAGCGTTCGTTTACGGTAGCAGTTTTTTTTTTTTTTTTTTTTTAGGTTTCACTCTGTTCTCATATATATAGATAGATGAATTTGGAACTCTAAATCCAACATGGTTTGTAGTAGCTTTTTGAAACTTGACAAAAAAAAAGTAGTTCTCTATTTTGTCTCTATGGTTTGTATCCTCTTCAAGTAGCCCTACGCAGAGACTGTGGAAAAGCACTTTCATTGAAAGAGGTTGCCACCTTCCAAGAAATTACGAGTTTGCAAAATACCAGCACATATTTTTTCACCCAATCTTGATGATGCGTGGTGGTAATGACAAGTACACAAATCCCACTTGGCTCACCAAATTTTGTTGTTCTAGGTTGAATCGTTCGTTTACAGTAGCAGTTTTTATATTTAGGTGTCACTCTGTTCTATCCTATATAGATAGATGAATTTGGAACTCTAAATCCAACATGGTTTGTAGTTGCTCTTTGAAACTTGACAAAGAGAAGGAGTTCTCAGTTTTATCTCTATGGTTTGTTTACTCTTCAAGTAACCCTAAGTACAGGCTGTGGAAAAGCACTTTCATTGAGAGGGGTTACCAAGCTTCTAAGAAATAACGAGTTTCCGAAATACCAGCAAATATTTTTTCACCCAATCTTGATGATACTGAGTGGTAATGATCAGTAAACAAATCTCACATGGCTCACCAAATTTTCTTCTTCTAGTTTGAAGCGTTCGTTTGCAGTATCAGTTTATATTTTTAGGTTTCACTCTGTTCTCTCTTATATAGATAGATGAATTTGGAACTCTAAATCCAACATGGTTTGTAGTAGCTCTTTGAAACTTGACAAAATAAAGGAGTTCTCAGTTTTGTCTCTATGGTTTGTTTCCTCTTTAAGTAGCCCTAAGCAGAGACTGTTTAAAAGCACTTTCATTGAAAGGGGTTGCAAGCTTCCAAGAAATTACGAGTTTCGGAAATACCAGCAAATATTTTTTCACCCAATCTTCATGATACTTGGTGGTAATGATCAGTACACAAATAACACTTGGCTCAACAAGTTTTGTTCTTCTAGGTTTAAGCGTTCATCTACAGTAGCAGTTTTTATTTTTAGGTGTCTCTCTGTTCTATCCTATATAGATAGATGAATTTGGAACTCTAAATCCAACATAGTTTGTAGTAGCTCTTTGAAACTTTGCAAAATAAAGGAGTTCTCAGTTTTGTCTCTATGGTTTGTTTCCTCTTCAAGTAGCCCAAGGCACAGACTGTGGAAAAGCACTTTCATTGAGAGGGTTTGCCAAGCTTCTAAGAAACGAGTTTCCAAAATACCAGAAAATATTTTTTCACACAATCTTGATGATACTTGGTGGTAATGATCAGTACACAAACCCCACTTGGCTCACCAAATTTTGTTCTTCTAGGTTGAAGCGTGGGTTTACAGTAGCAGTTTTTATTTTTAGGTGTCACTCTGTTCTATCCTATATAGATAGATGAATTTGGAACTCTAAATCCAACATGGTTTGTAGTAGCTCCTTGAAACTTGACAAAATAAAGGAGTTCTCAGTTTTGTCTCTATGGTTTGTTTCCTCTTAAAGTAGCCCTAGGCACAGACTGTGGAAAAGCACTTTTATTGAGAGGGGTTGCCAAGGTTCAAAGAAATAACGAGTTTCCGAAATACCAGCAAATATTTTTTCACCCAAACTTGATGATACTTGGTCTTAATGATCAGGACACAAATCACACTTGGCTCACCAAGTTTTGTTCTTCTAGTTTGAAGCGTTCGTCTACAGTAGCAGTTTTTATATTTAGGTTTCCCTCTGTTCTCTCCTATATAGATAGATGAATTTGGATCTCTAAATCCAACATTTTTTGTAGTAGCTCTTTGAAAATTGACAAAAAAAGTAGTTCTCAGTTTTTTCTCTATGATTTGTTTCCTCTTTAAGTAGCCCTAAGCAAAAACTGTGGAAACGCACTTTCATTGAAAGGGGTTGCAAAGCTTCCAAGAAATTACGAGTTTCCGAAATACCAGCAAATATTTTTTCACCCATCTTCATGATCCTTGGTGGTAATGATCAGTACACAAATAACACTTGGCTCACCAAATTTTGTTCTTCTAGGTTGAAGCGTTCGTCTACAGTAGCAGTTTTTATTTTTAGGTTTCACTCTGTTCTCATATATATAGATAGATGAATTTGGAACTCTAAATCCAACATGGTTTGTAGTAGCTCTTTGAAACTTGACAAAATAAAGGAGTTCTCAGTTTTGTCTCTATGGTTTATTTCCTCTTCAAGTAGCCCTAGGCAGAGACTGTGGAAAAGCACTTTCATTGAAAGGGGTTGCCAAGCTTCCAAGAAGTTACGATTTTTCGAAATACCAGCAAATATTTTTTCACCCAATCTTGATGATACGTGGTGGTGATGACAAGTACACAAATCCCACTTGGCTCACCAAATTTTGCTCTTCTAGGTTGAAGCGTTCGTTTACAGTAGCAGTTTTTATTTCTAGGTGTCATTCTGTTCTATCCTATATAGATAGATGAATTTGGAACTCTAAATCCAACATAGTTTGTAGTAGCTCTTTGAAACTTGACAAAAAAAAGTAGTTCTCTATTTTGTCTCTATGGTTTGTATCCTCTTCAAGTAGCCCTACGCAGAGACTGTGGAAAAGCACTTTCATTGAAAGAGGTTGCCACCTTCCAAGAAATTACGAGTTTGCAAAATACCAGCACATATTTTTTCACCCAATCTTGATGATGCGTGGTGGTAATGACAAGTACACAAATCCCACTTGGCTCACCAAATTTTGTTGTTCTAGGTTGAATCGTTCGTTTACAGTAGCAGTTTTTATATTTAGGTGTCACTCTGTTCTATCCTATATAGATAGATGAATTTGGAACTCTAAATCCAACATGGTTTGTAGTTGCTCTTTGAAACTTGACAAAGAGAAGGAGTTCTCAGTTTTATCTCTATGGTTTGTTTACTCTTCAAGTAACCCTAAGTACAGGCTGTGGAAAAGCACTTTCATTGAGAGGGGTTACCAAGCTTCTAAGAAATAACGAGTTTCCGAAATACCAGCAAATATTTTTTCACCCAATCTTGATGATACTGAGTGGTAATGATCAGTAAACAAATCTCACATGGCTCACCAAATTTCTTCTTCTAGTTTGAAGCGTTCGTTTACAGTATCAGTTTATATTTTTAGGTTTCACTCTGTTCTCTCTTATATAGATAGATGAATTTGGAACTCTAAATCCAACATGGTTTGTAGTAGCTCTTTGTAACTTGACAAAATAAAGGAGTTCTCAGTTTTGTCTCTATGGTTTGTTTCCTCTTTAAGTAGCCCTAAGCAGAGACTGTTTAAAAGCACTTTCATTGAAAGGGGTTGCAAGCTTCCAAGAAATTACGAGTTTCGGAAATACCAGCAAATATTTTTTCACCCAATCTTCATGATACTTGGTGGTAATGATCAGTACACAAATAACACTTGGCTCAACAAGTTTTGTTCTTCTAGGTTTAAGCGTTCATCTACAGTAGCAGTTTTTATTTTTAGGTGTCTCTCTGTTCTATCCTATATAGATAGATGAATTTGGAACTCTAAATCCAACATAGTTTGTAGTAGCTCTTTGAAACTTTGCAAAATAAAGGAGTTCTCAGTTTTGTCTCTATGGTTTGTTTCCTCTTCAAGTAGCCCAAGGCACAGACTGTGGAAAAGCACTTTCATTGAGACGGTTTGCCAAGCTTCTAAGAAACGAGTTTCCAAAATACCAGAAAATATTTTTTCACACAATCTTGATGATACTTGGTGGTAATGATCAGTACACAAACCCCACTTGGCTCACCAAATTTTGTTCTTCTAGGTTGAAGCGTGGGTTTACAGTAGCAGTTTTTATTTTTAGGTGTCACTCTGTTCTATCCTATATAGATAGATGAATTTGGAACTCTCAGTTTTGTCTCTATGGTTTGTTTCCTCTTAAAGTAGCCCTAGGCACAGACTGTGGAAAAGCACTTTTATTGAGAGGGGTTGCCAAGGTTCAAAGAAATAACGAGTTTCCGAAATACCAGCAAATATTTTTTCACCCAAACTTGATGATACTTGGTCTTAATGATCAGGACACAAATCACACTTGGCTCACCAAGTTTTGTTCTTCTAGTTTGAAGCGTTCGTCTACAGTAGCAGTTTTTATATTTAGGTTTCCCTCTGTTCTCTCCTATATAGATAGATGAATTTGGATCTCTAAATCCAACATTTTTTGTAGTAGCTCTTTGAAAATTGACAAAAAAAGTAGTTCTCAGTTTTTTCTCTATGATTTGTTTCCTCTTTAAGTAGCCCTAAGCAAAAACTGTGGAAACGCACTTTCATTGAAAGGGGTTGCAAAGCTTCCAAGAAATTACGAGTTTCCGAAATACCAGCAAATATTTTTTCACCCATGTTCATGATCCTTGGTGGTTATGATCAGTACACAAATAACACTTGGCTCACCAAATTTTGTTCTTCTAGGTTTAAGCGTTCGTCTACAGTAGCAGTTTTTATTTTTAGGTTTCACTCTGTTCTCATATATATAGATAGATGAATTTGGAACTCTAAATCCAACATGGTTTGTAGTAGCTCTTTGAAACTTGACAAAATAAAGGAGTTCTCAGTTTTGTCTCTATGGTTTATTTCCTCTTCAAGTAGCCCTAGGCAGAGACTGTGGAAAAGCACTTTCATTGAAAGGGGTTGCCAAGCTTCCAAGAAGTTACGATTTTTCGAAATACCAGCAAATATTTTTTCACCCAATCTTGATGATACGTGGTGGTGATGACAAGTACACAAATCCCACTTGGCTCACCAAATTTTGCTCTTCTAGGTTGAAGCGTTCGTTTACAGTAGCAGTTTTTATTTCTAGGTGTCAATCTGTTCTATCCTATATAGATAGATGAATTTGGAACTCTAAATCCAACATAGTTTGTAGTAGCTCTTGAAACTTGACAAAATAAAGGAGTTCTCAGTTTTTTCTCTATGGTTTGTTTCCTCTTCAAGTAGCCCTAAGCAGAGACTGTAAAAAAGCACTTTCATTGAAAGGGGTTGCCAAGCTTCCAAGAAATTACGAGTTTCCAAAATACGAGCAAATACTTTTTCACCCAAACTTGATGATACGTGGTGGTAATGACAAGTACACAAATCCCACTTGGCTCACCAAATTTTGTTCTTCTAGGTTGAAGCGTTCGTTTACGGTAGCAGTTTTTTTTTTTTTTTTTTTTTTTAGGTTTCACTCTGTTCTCATATATATAGATAGATGAATTTGGAACTCTAAATCCAACATGGTTTGTAGTAGCTTTTTGAAACTTGACAAAAAAAAAGTAGTTCTCAATTTTGTCTCTATGGTTTGTATCCTCTTCAAGTAGCCCTAGGCAGAGACTGTGGAAAAGCACTTTCATTGAAAGAGGTTGCCACCTTCCAAGAAATTACGAGTTTGCAAAATACCAGCACATATTTTTTCACCCAATCTTGATGATGCGTGGTGGTAATGACAAGTACACAAATCCCACTTGGCTCACCAAATTTTGTCGTTCTAGGTTGAATCGTTCGTTTACAGTAGCAGTTTTTATATTTAGGTGTCACTCTGTTCTATCCTATATAGATAGATGAATTTGGAACTCTAAATCCAACATGGTTTGTAGTTGCTCTTTGAAACTTGACAAAGAGAAGGAGTTCTCAGTTTTATCTCTATGGTTTGTTTACTCTTCAAGTAACCCTAAGTACAGGCTGTGGAAAAGCACTTTCATTGAGAGGGGTTACCAAGCTTCTAAGAAATAACGAGTTTCCGAAATACCAGCAAATATTTTAACACCCAATCTTGATGATACTGAGTGGTAATGATCAGTAAACAAATCTCACATGGCTCACCAAATTTTCTTCTTCTAGGTTGAAGCGTTCGTTTACAGTAGCAGTTTATATTTTTAGGTTTCACTCTGTTCTCTCTTATATAGATAGATGAATTTGGAACTCTAAATCCAACATGGTTTGTAGTAGCTGTTTGAAACTTGACAAAATAAAGGAGTTCTCAGTTTTGTCTCTATGGTTTGTTTCCTCTTTAAGTAGCCCTAAGCAGAGACTGTTTAAAAGCACTTTCATTGAAAGGGGTTGCAAGCTTCCAAGAAATTACGAGTTTCGGAAATACCAGCAAATATTTTTTCACCCAATCTTCATGATACGTGGTGGTAATGATCAGTACACAAATAACACTTGGCTCAACAAGTTTTGTTCTTCTAGGTTTAAGCGTTCATCTACAGTAGCAGTTTTTATTTTTAGGTGTCTCTCTGTTCTATCCTATATAGATAGATGAATTTGGAACTCTAAATCCAACATAGTTTGTAGTAGCTCTTTGAAACTTTGCAAAATAAAGGAGTTCTCAGTTTTGTCTCTATGGTTTGTTTCCTCTTCAAGTAGCCCAAGGCACAGACTGTGGAAAAGCACTTTCATTGAGAGGGTTTGCCAAGCTTCTAAGAAACGAGTTTCCAAAATACCAGAAAATATTTTTTCACACAATCTTGATGATACTTGGTGGTAATGATCAGTACACAAACCCCACTTGGCTCACCAAATTTTGTTCTTCTAGGTTGAAGCGTGGGTTTACAGTAGCAGTTTTTATTTTTAGGTGTCACTCTGTTCTATCCTATATAGATAGATGAATTTGGAACTCTAAATCCAACATGGTTTGTAGTAGCTCCTTGAAACTTGACAAAATAAAGGAGTTCTCAGTTTTGTCTCTATGGTTTGTTTCCTCTTAAAGTAGCCCTAGGCAAAGACTGTGGAAAAGCACTTTCATTGAGAGGGGTTGCCAAGGTTCAAAGAAATAACGAGTTTCCGAAATACCAGCAAATATTTTTTCACCCAATCTTGATGATACTGAGTGGTAATGATCAGTAAACAAATCTCACATGGCTCACCAAATTTTCTTCTTCTAGGTTGAAGCGTTCGTTTACAATAGCAGTTTATATTTTTAGGTTTCACTCTGTTCTCTCTTATATAGATAGATGAATTTGGAACTCTAAATCCAACATGGTTTGTAGTAGCTCTTTGAAACTTGACAAAATAAAGGAGTTCTCAGTTTTGTCTCTATGGTTTGTTTCCTCTTTAAGTAGCCCTAAGCAGAGACTGTTTAAAAGCACTTTCATTGAAAGGGGTTGCAAGCTTCCAAGAAATTACGAGTTTCGGAAATACCAGCAAATATTTTTTCACCCAATCTTCATGATACGTGGTGGTAATGATCAGTACACAAATAACACTTGGCTCAACAAGTTTTGTTCTTCTAGGTTTAAGCGTTCATCTACAGTAGCAGTTTTTATTTTTAGGTGTCTCTCTGTTCTATCCTATATAGATAGATGAATTTGGAACTCTAAATCCAACATAGTTTGTAGTAGCTCTTTGAAACTTTGCAAAATAAAGAGTTCTCAGTTTTGTCTCTATGGTTTGTTTCCTCTTCAAGTAGCCCAAGGCACAGACTGTGGAAAAGCACTTTCATTGAGAGGGTTTGCCAAGCTTCTAAGAAACGAGTTTCCAAAATACCAGAAAATATTTTTTCACACAATCTTGATGATACTTGGTGGTAATGATCAGTACACAAACCCCACTTGGCTCACCAAATTTTGTTCTTCTAGGTTGAAGCGTGGGTTTACAGTAGCAGTTTTTATTTTTAGGTGTCACTCTGTTCTATCCTATATAGATAGATGAATTTGGAACTCTAAATCCAACATGGTTTGTAGTAGCTCCTTGAAACTTGACAAAATAAAGGAGTTCTCAGTTTTGTCTCTATGGTTTGTTTCCTCTTAAAGTAGCCCTAGTCAAAGACTGTGGAAAAGCACTTTCATTGAGAGGGGTTGCCAAGGTTCAAAGAAATAACGAGTTTCCGAAATACCAGCAAATATTTTTTCACCCAAACTTGATGATACTTGGTCTTAATGATCAGGACACAAATCACACTTGGCTCACCAAGTTTTTTTCTTCTAGTTTGAAGCGTTCGTCTACAGTAGCAGTTTTTATATTTAGGTTTCCCTCTGTTCTCTCCTATATAGATAGATGAATTTGGATCTCTAAATCCAACATTTTTTGTAGTAGCTCTTTGAAAATTGACAAAAAAGTAGTTCTCAGTTTTTTCTCTATGATTTGTTTCCTCTTTAAGTAGCCCTAAGCAAAGACTGTGGAAACGCACTTTCATTGAAAGGGGTTGCAAAGCTTCCAAGAAATTACGAGTTTCCGAAATACCAGCAAATATTTTTTCACCCATCTTCATGATCCTTGGTGGTAATGATCAGTACACAAATAACACTTGGCTCACCAAATTTTGTTCTTCTAGGTTTAAGCGTTCGTCTACAGTAGCAGTATTTATTTTTAGGTTTCACTCTGTTCTCATATATATATAGATAGATGAATTTGGAACTCTAAATCCAACATGGTTTGTAGTAGCTCTTTGAAACTTGACAAAATAAAGGAGTTCTCAGTTTTGTCTCTATGGTTTATTTCCTCTTCAAGTAGCCCTAGGCAGAGACTGTGGAAAAGCACTTTCATTGAAAGGGGTTGCCAAGCTTCCAAGAAGTTACGATTTTTCGAAATACCAGCAAATATTTTTTCACCCAATCTTGATGATACGTGGTGGTGATGACAAGTACACAAATCCCACTTGGCTCACCAAATTTTGCTCTTCTAGGTTGAAGCGTTCGTTTACAGTAGCAGTTTTTATTTCTAGGTGTCAATCTGTTCTATCCTATATAGATAGATGAATTTGGAACTCTAAATCCAACATAGTTTGTAGTAGCTCTTTGAAACTTGACAAAATAAAGGAGTTCTCAGTTTTTTCTCTATGGTTTGTTTCCTCTTCAAGTAGCCCTAAGCAGAGACTGTAAAAAAGCACTTTCATTGAAAGGGGTTGCCAAGCTTCCAAGAAATTACGAGTTTCCAAAATACGAGCAAATACTTTTTCACCCAAACTTGATGATACGTGGTGGTAATGACAAGTACACAAATCCCACTTGGCTCACCAAATTTTGTTCTTCTAGGTTGAAGCGTTCGTTTACGGTAGCAGTTTTTTTTTTTTTTTTTTTTTAGGTTTCACTCTGTTCTCATATATATAGATAGATGAATTTGGAACTCTAAATCCAACATGGTTTGTAGTAGCTTTTTGAAACTTGACAAAAAAAAAATTAGTTCTCAATTTTGTCTCTATGGTTTGTATCCTCTTCAAGTAGCCCTAGGCAGAGACTGTGGAAAAGCACTTTCATTGAAAGAGGTTGCCACCTTCCAAGAAATTACGAGTTTGCAAAATACCAGCACATATTTTTTCACCCAATCTTGATGATGCGTGGTGGTAATGACAAGTACACAAATCCCACTTGGCTCACCAAATTTTGTTGTTCTAGGTTGAATCGTTCGTTTACAGTAGCAGTTTTTATATTTAGGTGTCACTCTGTTCTCTCCTATATAGATAGATGAATTTGGAACTCTAAATCCAACATGGTTTGTAGTTGCTCTTTGAAACTTGACAAAGAGAAGGAGTTCTCAGTTTTATCTCTATGGTTTGTTTACTCTTCAAGTAACCCTAAGTACAGGCTGTGGAAAAGCACTTTCATTGAGAGGGGTTACCAAGCTTCTAAGAAATAACGAGTTTCCGAAATACCAGCAAATATTTTTTCACCCAATCTTGATGATACTGAGTGGTAATGATCAGTAAACAAATCTCACATGGCTCACCAAATTTTCTTCTTCTAGGTTGAAGCGTTCGTTTACAGTAGCAGTTTATATTTTTAGGTTTCACTCTGTTCTCTCTTATATAGATAGATGAATTTGGAACTCTAAATCCAACATGGTTTGTAGTAGCTCTTTGAAACTTGACAAAATAAAGGAGTTCTCAGTTTTGTCTCTATGGTTTGTTTCCTCTTCAAGTAGCCCTAGGCAGAGACTTGGGAAAAGCACTTTCATTGAAAGGGGTTGCCAAGCTTCCAAGAAGTTACGATTTTCCGAAATACCAGCTAATATTTTTTCACCCAATCTTGATGATACGTGTTGGTAATGACAAGTACACAAATTCCACTTGACTCACCAAATTTTGCTCTCTAGGTTGAAGCGTTCGTTTACAGTAGCAGTTTTTATTTTTAGGTGTCAATCTGTTCTATCCTATATAGATAGATGAATTTGGAACTCTAAATCCAACATAGTTTGTAGTAGCTCTTTGAAACTTGAAGAATAAAGGAGTTCTCAGTTTTTTCTCTATGCTTTGATTCTTCTTCAAGTAGTCCTAAGCACAGACTGTGGAAAAGCATTTTCATTGAGAGGGTTTGCCAAGCTTCTAAGAAACAACGAGTTTCCAAAATACCAGCAAATATTTTTTCACCCAATCTTGATAATACTGGCTGGTAATGATCAGTACAAAAATCCTACTTGTCTCACCAAATTTTCTTCTTCTAGGTTGAAGCGTTCATCTACAGTAGCAGTTTTTATATTTAGGTTTCCCTCAGTTCTCTCCTATATAGATAGATGATTTTGGAACTATAAATCCAACATGGTTTGTAGTAGCTCTTTGAAACTTGACAAAATAAAGGAGCTCTTAGTTTTGTCTCTATGGTTTGTTTCCTCTTCAAGTAGCCATAGGCACAGACTGTGGAAAAGCACTTTCATTGAAAGGGGTTGCCAAGCTTCCAAAAAATTACGAGTTTCGAAAATACCAGCAAATATTTTTTGACCCAATCTTGATGATACTTGGTGTTAATGATCAGGACACAAATCCCACTTGGCTCACCAAATTTTGTTCTTCTAGGTTGAAGCGTTCGTCTACAGTAGCAGTTTTTATATTTAGGTTTCACTCTGTTCTCTCCTATATAGATAGATGAATTTGGAACTCTAAATCCAATATTTTTTGTAGTAGGTCTTTGAAAATTGACAAAATAAAGGAGTTCTCAGTTTTTTCTGTAAGGTTTGTTTCCTCTTTAAGTAGCCCTAAGCAGAGACTGTTTAAAAGCACTGTCATTGAAAGGGGTTGCAAGCTTCCAAGAAATTACGAGTTTCCGAAATACCAGCAAATATTTTTTCACCCAATCTTCATGATACTTGGTGGTAATGATCAGTACACAAATAACACTTGGCTCAACAAGTTTTGTTCTTCTAGGTTTAAGCATTCATCTACAGTAGCAGTTTTTATTTTTAGGTGTCTCTCTGTTCTATCCGATATAGATAGATGAATTTGGAACTCTAAATCCAACATAGTTTGTAGTAGCTCTTTGAAACTTGACAAAATAAAGGAGTTCTCAGTTTTGTCTCTATGGTTTGTTTCCTCTTCAAGTAGCCCAAGGCACAGACTGTGGAAAAGCACTTTCATTGAGAGGGTTTGCCAAGCTTCTAAGAAACGAGTTTCCAAAATACCAGAAAATATTTTTTCACACAATCTTGATGATACTTGGTGGTAATGATCAGTACACAAACCCCACTTGGCTCACCAAATTTTGTTCTTCTAGGTTGAAGCGTGGGTTTACAGTAGCAGTTTTTATTTTTAGGTGTCACTCTGTTCTATCCTATATAGATAAATGAATTTGGAACTCTAAATCCAACATGGTTTGTAGTAGCTCCTTGAAACTTGACAAAATAAAGGAGTTCTCAGTTTTGTCTCTATGATTTGTTTCCTCTTAAAGTAGCCCTAGGCACAGACTGTGGAAAAGCACTTTCATTGAGTGGGGTTGCCAAGGTTCAAAGAAATAACGAGTTTCCGAAATACCAGCAAATATTTTTTCACCCAAACTTGATGATACTTGGTCTTAATGATCAGGACACAAATCACACTTGGCTCACCAAGTTTTGTTCTTCTAGTTTGAAGCGTTCGTCTACAGTAGCAGTTTTTATATTTAGGTTTCCCTCTGTTCTCTCCTATATAGATAGATGAATTTGGATCTCTAAATCCAACATTTTTTGTAGTAGCTCTTTGAAAATTGACAAAAAAAGTAGTTCTCAGTTTTTTCTCTATGATTTGTTTCCTCTTTAAGTAGCCCTAAGCAAAGACTGTGGAAACGCACTTTCATTGAAAGGGGTTGCAAAGCTTCCAAGAAATTACGAGTTTCCGAAATACCAGCAAATATTTTTTCACCCATCTTCATGATCCTTGGTGGTAATGATCAGTACACAAATAACACTTGGCTCACCAAATTTTGTTCTTCTAGGTTTAAGCATTCGTCTACAGTAGCAGTTTTTATTTTTAGGTTTCACTCTGTTCTCATATATATAGATAGATGAATTTGGAACTCTAAATCCAACATGGTTTGTAGTAGCTCTTTGAAACTTGACAAAATAAAGGAGTTCTCAGTTTTGTCTCTATGGTTTATTTCCTCTTCAAGTAGCCCTAGGCAGAGACTGTGGAAAAGCACTTTCATTGAAAGGGGTTGCCAAGCTTCCAAGAAGTTACGATTTTTCGAAATACCAGCAAATATTTTTTCACCCAATCTTGATGATACGTGGTGGTGATGACAAGTACACAAATCCCACTTGGCTCACCAAATTTTGCTCTTCTAGGTTGAAGCGTTCGTTTACAGTAGCAGTTTTTATTTCTAGGTGTCAATCTGTTCTATCCTATATAGATAGATGAATTTGGAACTCTAAATCCAACATAGTTTGTAGTAGCTCTTTGAAACTTGACAAAATAAAGGAGTTCTCAGTTTTTTCTCTATGGTTTGTTTCCTCTTCAAGTAGCCCTAAGCAGAGACTGTAAAAAAACACTTTCATTGAAAGGGGTTGCCAAGCTTCCAAGAAATTACGAGTTTCCAAAATACGAGCAAATATTTTTTCACCCAAACTTGATGATACGTGGTGGTAATGACAAGTACACAAATCCCACTTGGCTCACCAAATTTTGTTCTTCTAGGTTGAAGCGTTCGTTTACGGTAGCAGTTTTTTTTTTTTTTTTTTAGGTTTCACTCTGTTCTCATATATATACATAGATGAATTTGGAACTCTAAATCCAACATGGTTTGTAGTAGCTTTTTGAAACTTGACAAAAAAAAAGTAGTTCTCAATTTTGTCTCTATGGTTTGTATCCTCTTCAAGTAGCCCTAGGCAGAGACTGTGGAAAAGCACTTTCATTGAAAGAGGTTGCCACCTTCCAAGAAATTACGAGTTTGCAAAATACCAGCACATATTTTTTCACCCAATCTTGATGATGCGTGGTGGTAATGACAAGTACACAAATCCCACTTGGCTCACCAAATTTTGTTGTTCTAGGTTGAATCGTTCGTTTACAGTAGCAGTTTTTATATTTAGGTGTCACTCTGTTCTATCCTATATAGATAGATGAATTTGGAACTCTAAATCCAACATGGTTTGTAGTTGCTCTTTGAAACTTGACAAAGAGAAGGAGTTCTCAGTTTTATCTCTATGGTTTGTTTACTCTTCAAGTAACCCTAAGTACAGGCTGTGGAAAAGCACTTTCATTGAGAGGGGTTACCAAGCTTCTAAGAAATAACGAGTTTCCGAAATACCAGCAAATATTTTTTCACCCAATCTTGATGATACTGAGTGGTAATGATCAGTAAACAAATCTCACATGGCTCACCAAATTTTCTTCTTCTAGGTTGAAGCGTTCGTTTACAGTAGCAGTTTATATTTTTAGGTTTCACTCTGTTCTCTCTTATATAGATAGATGAATTTGGAACTCTAAATCCAACATGGTTTGTAGTAGCTCTTTGAAACTTGACAAAATAAAGGAGTTCTCAGTTTTGTCTCTATGGTTTGTATCCTCTTCAAGTAGCCCTAGGCAGAGACTGTGGAAAAGCACTTTCATTGAAAGGGGTTGCCAAGCTTCCAAGAAGTTACGATTTTCTGAAATACCAGCACATATTTTTTCACCCAATCTTGATGATACGTGGTGGTAATGACAAGTACACAAATTCCACTTGACTCACCAAATTTTGCTCTTCTAGGTTGAAGCGTTCGTTTACAGTAGCAGTTTTTATTTTTAGGTGTCAATCTGTTCTATCCTATATAGATAGATGAATTTGGAACTCTAAATCCAACATAGTTTGTAGTAGCTCTTTGAAACTTGAAGAATAAAGGAGTTCTCAGTTTTTTCTCTATGGTTTGATTCTTCTTCAAGTAGTCCTAAGCACAGACTGTGGAAAAGCATTTTCATTGAGAGGGTTTGCCAAGCTTCTAAGAAACAACGAGTTTCCAAAATACCAGCAAATATTTTTTCACCCAATCTTGATAATACTGGCTGGTAATGATCAGTACAAAAATCCTACTTGTCTCACCAAATTTTCTTCTTCTAGGTTGAAGCGTTCATCTACAGTAGCAGTTTTTATATTTAGGTTTCCCTCAGTTCTCTCCTATATAGATAGATGAATTTGGAACTATAAATCCAACATGGTTTGTAGTAGCTCTTTGAAACTTGACAAAATAAAGGAGCTCTTAGTTTTGTCTCTATGGTTTGTTTCCTCTTCAAGTAGCCATAGGCACAGACTGTGGAAAAGCACTTTCATTGAAAGGGGTTGCCAAGCTTCCAAAAAATTACGAGTTTCGAAAATACCAGCAAATATTTTTTGACCCAATCTTGATGATACGTGGTGGTAATGACAAGTACACAAATCCCACTTGGCTCAGCAAATTTTGATCTTCTAGGTTGAAGCGTTAGTCTACAGTGGCAGTTTTTATTTTTAGGTTTCGGTCTGTGCTCTCCCATATAGATAGATGAATTTGGAACTCTAAATCCAACATGGTTTGCAGTAGCTCTTTGAAAATTGACAAAATAAAGGAGTTCTCAGTTGTGTCTCTACGGTTTGTTTCCTCTTCAACTATCCCTAGCCAGAGACTGTGGAAAAGCACTTTCATTGAAAGGGGTTGCCAAGCTTCCAAGAAATTACGATTTTCCGAAATACCAGCAAATATTTTTTCACCCAATCTTGATGATACGTGGTGGTAATGACAAGTACACAAATCCCAGTTGGCTCACCAAATTATGTTCATCTAGGATGAAGCGTTCGTTTACATTAGCAGTTTTTATTTTTAGGTGTCATTCTGTTCTATCCTATATAGATAGATGAATTTGGAACTCTAAATCCAACATAGTTTGTGGTAGCTCTTTGAAACTTGAAAAAATGAAGGAGTTCTCAGTTGTGTCTGTCAGGTTTGTTTCCTCTTCAAGTAGCCATAGGCACAGACTGTGCAAAAGCACTTTCATTGAGAATGATTGCCAAGCTTCTAAGAAATAACGAGTTTTCGAAATACCAGCAAATACTTTTTCACCCAATCTTGATGATACTTGGTGATAATGATCAGTACACAAATCCCACTTGGCTCACCAAATTTTCTTCTTCTTGGTTGAAGCGTTCGTGTAGAGTAGCAGTTTTTATATTTAGGTTTTCCTCTGTTGTCTCCTATATGGATAGATGAATTTGAAACTCTAAATCCAACATGGTTTGTAGTAGCTCTTTGAAACTTGAAGAAATAAAGGAGTTATCAGTTGTGTCTCTAGGGTTTGTTCCTCTTCAAGTAGCTGTAGGCACAGACTGTTGAAAAGCACTTTCATTTAGAGGGGATGCCAAACTTCTAAGAAATATCGAGTTTCCGAAATACCAGCAAATATTTTTTCACCCAATCTTGATGACACTGGGTGGTAATGATTCATACACAAATCCCACTTGACTCACCCAATTTTGTTCTTCTAGTTGAATCCTTCGTTTACAGTAGCTATTTATATTTTTAGGTTCCCGTCTGTTCTCTCCTATATAGATAGATGAATTTGGAACTCTAAATTCAACATGGTTTGTATTAGCTCTTTGAAACTTGACAAAAAAAAGTAGTTCTCAGTTTTGTCTCTATGATTTGTTTCCTCTTCATGTAGCCCTAAGCACGGACTGTGGAAAAGCACTTTCATTGAGAGTGGTTGCCAAGCTTCTGAGAAATAACGAATCTCCGAAATACCAGCAAATATTTTTCACCCAATCTTGATGATACTTGGTGGTAATGATCAGTACACAAATCCCACTTGGCTCACCAAATTTTGTTCTTCTAGGTTGAAGCGTTCGTCTACAGTAGCAGTTTTATTTTAGGTTTCAGTCTGTGCTCTCCCATATAGATAGATGAATTAGGAACTCTAAATCCAACATGGTTTGCAGTAGCTCTTTGAAACGTGACAAAATAAAGGAGTTCTCAGTTGTGTCTCTACGGTTTGTTTCCTCTTCAACTAGCCCTAGCCAGAGACTGTGGAAAAGCACTTTCATTGAAAGGGGTTGCCAAGCTTCCAAGAAATTACGATTTTCCGAAATACCAGCAAATATTTTTTCACCCAATCTTGATGATACGTGGTGGTAATGACAAGTACACAAATCCCAGTTGGCTCACCAAATTTTGTTCATCTAGGACGAAGCGTTCGTTTACATTAGCAGTTTTTATTTTTTAGGTGTCATTCTGTTCTATCCTATATAGATAGATGAATTTGGAACTCTAAATCCAACATGGTTTGTAGTAGCTCTTTGAAACTTGACAAAAAAAAGTAGTTCTCAGTTTTTTCTCTATGATTTGTTTCCTCTTCATGTAGCCCTAAGCACAGACTGTGGAAAAGCACTTTCATTGAGAGGGGTTGCCAAGCTTCCAAGAAATTACGAGTTTCCGAAATACCAGCAAATATTTTTTTCACCCAATCTTGGTGATAGTTGGTGGTAATGATCAGTACACAAATCCCACTTGGCTCACCAAATTTTGTTCTTCTAGGTTGAAGCGTCGTCTACAGTAGCAGTTATTATGTTTAGGTTTCACTCCGTTCTCTCATATATAGATAGATGAATTGGAACTCTAAATCCCAACATGGTTTGTAGTAGCTCTTTGAAACTAAACAAAATAAAGGAGTTCTCAGTTTTGTCTCTATGGTTTGTTTCCTCTTCAAGTAGCCCTAGGCATCGACTCTGGAAAAGCATTTTCATTGAGAGGGGTTGCCAAGGTTCTAAGAAATAATGAGATTTCGAAATACCAGCAAACATTTTTTCACCCAATCTTGTTGATACATGGTGGTAATGATCAGGAAACAAATCCCACTTGGCTCACCAAATTTTTGTTCTTCTAGGTTGAA
>NW_027510706.1:0-31452 GCF_048772815.1 Callospermophilus lateralis
ACCAATGTTGATGATTCTTGGTGGTAATGATCAGTACACAAATCCCACTTGGATCACCAAATTTTGTTCTTCTAGGTTGAAGCGTTCGTCTACTGTAGCAGTTTTTATATTTAGGTTTCCCTCTGTTCTCTCCTATATAGATAGATGAATTTGAAACTCTAAATCCAACATGATTTACAGTAGCTCTTTGAAACTTGACAAAATAACGTAGTTCTCAGTTTTGTCTCTATGTTTTGTTTCCTCTTCAAGTAATCCTAGGCACAGACTGTGGAAAAGCCCTTTCATTGAGAGCGGTTGCCAAGCTTCTAAGAAATAACGAGTTTCTGAAATAACATCAAATTTTTTTTCACCGAATCTTGATGATACTTGGTGGTAATGATCAGTACACAAATCCCACTTGGCTCACCAAATTTTGTTCTTCGAGGTTGAAGCGTTCGTTTACAGTAGCACTTTATATTTTTAGGTTTCACTCTGTTCTCTGCTATATAGATAGATGAATTTGGAACTCTAAATCCAACATGGTTTGTAGTAGTTCTTTGAAACTTGACAAAATAAAGGAGTTCTCAGTTTTGTCTCAATGGTTTGTTTCCTCTTCAAGTAGCCCTAGGAAAAGACTGTGGAAAAGCACTTTCATTGAGTGGGGTTGCCAATCTTCCAAGAAATAACGAGTTTCCAAAATACCAGCAAATATTTTTTCACGCAATCTTCATGAAACTTGGTGGTAATGATCAGTACACAAATCTCACTTGGCTCACCAAATTTTGTTCTTCTAGGTTGAAGCGTTCATCTACAGTAGCAGTTTTTATATTTAGGTGTCACTCTCTTCTCTCGTATATAGATAGATGAATTTGGAACTCTAAATCCAATATGGGTTGTAGTAGCTCTTTGAAACTTGACAAACTAAAGGAGTTCTCAGTTTGGTCTCTATGATTTTTTTCCGCTTCATGTAGCCCTAAGCAGAGAATGTGGAATAGCGCTTTCATTGAAAGGGGTTGCCAAGCTTCCAAGAAATTACGAGTTTCCGAAATACCAGCAAATATTTTTTCACCCAATATTCATGATACTTGGTGGTATTGATAGGTACACAAATCCCACTTCGCTCACCAATTTTGTTCTCCTCGGTTGAAGCGTTCATCTACAGTAGCAGTTTTTATATTTAGGTTTCACTCTGTTCTCTCCTATGTAGATAGATGAATTTGGAACTCTAAATCCAACATGGTTTGCAGTAACTCTTTGAAACTTGACAAAATAAAGAAGTTCTCAGTTTTGTCTCTATGGTTTGTTTCCTCTTCAAGTAGCCCTAGGAACACACTGTGGAAAAGCAGTTTCATTGAGAGGAGTTGCCAAGCTTCTAAGAAATAACGAGTTTTAGAAATACCACCAAATATTTTTTCACCCAATGTTGATGATACTTGGTGGTAATGATCAGTACACAAAATCCCACTTGGCTCACCAAATTTTGTTCTTCTAGGTTGAAGCGTTCGTCTACTGTATCAGTTTTTATATTTAGGTTTCCCTCTGTTCTTGCCTATATAGATAGATGAATTTGGAACTCTAAATCCAACATGGTTTGCAGTAGCTCTTTGAAACTTGACAAAATAAAGGAGTTCTCTGTTTTGTCTCAATAGTTTGTTTCCTCTTCAAGTACCCCTAGGAACACACTGTGGAAAAGCACTTTCATTGAGTGGGGTTGCCAATCTTCTAAGAAATAACGAGTTTCCGAAATACCAGCAAATATTTTTTCACGCAATCTTGATGACACTTGGTGGTAATGATCAGTACAAAAATCCCACTTGGCTCACCAAATTTTGTTCTTCTAGGTTGAAGCCATCATCTACAGTAGCAGTTTTTATATTTAGGTTTCACTCTGTTCTCTCCTATCTAGATTGATGATTTGGATCTCTAAATCCAATATGGTTTGTAGAAGGTCTTTGAAACTTGACAAAGTAAAGGAGTTCTCAGTTTTGTCTCTATGATTTGTTTCCGCTTCATATAGCCCTAAGCAGAGACTGTGGAAAAACACATTCATTGAAAGGGGTTGCCAAGCTTCCAAGAAATTACGAGTTTCCGAAATACCAGCAAATATTTTTTCACCCAAGGTTGATGATACGTGGTGGTAATGATCGGTACACAAATCCCACTTGGCCCACATTATTTTGTTCTTCTAGGTTGAAGCGTTCGTCTACAGTAGAGATTTTTATTTTTTGGTTTCACTCTGTTCTCTTCTATATAGATTGATGAATTTGGAACTCTAAATCCAACATGGTTTGTAGTAGCTCTTTGAATCTTGACAAAATAAAGGAGTTCTCAGTTTTGACTCTATGGTTTGTTTCCTCTTCAAGTAGCCCTAGGCACAGACTGTGGAAAAGCACTTTCATTGAGAGGGGTTGCCAATCTTCTAAGAAATAAGGAGTTTCTGAAATACCAGCAAATACTTTTTCACCCAATCTTGATGATACTTGGTGGTAATGATCAGTACACACATCCCACTTGGCTCACCAAATTTTGTTCTTCTGGGTTGAAGCGTTCGTCTACAGTAGCAGTTTTTATATTTAGGTTTCACTCTGTTCTCTCCTACATAGATAAAGAATTTGGAACTCTAAATCCAACATGGTGAGTAATAGCTCTTTGAAACTTCACAAAGTAAAGGAGTTCTCAGTTTTTTCTCTATGGTTTGTTTCTTCTTCAAGTAGTCCTAGGCACAGACTGTGGAAAAGCACTTCCATTGAGAGGAGTTGACAAGCTTCTAAGAAATAACGAGTTTCCGAAATACCAGCAAATATTTTTTCACAAAATCTTGATGATACTTGGTGGAAAGGATTGGTACACAAATCCCACTTGACTCACCAAATTTTGTTCTTCTAGGTTGAAGCATTCGTTTACAGTAGCAGTTTATATTTTTAAGTTCCCTCTGTCCTCTCCTATATAGATAGATGAATTTGGAACTTTAAATCCAACATGGTTTGTAGTAGCTCTTTGAAACTTGACAAAATAAAGGAGTTTTCAGTTTTGTCTCTATGATTTGTTTTTACTTCATATAGCCCTAAGCAGAGACTGTGGAAAACAACTTTCATTGAAAGTGGTTGCCAAGCTTCCAAGAAATTACGAGTTTCCGAAATACTAGCAAATATTTTTTCACCAATTCTTGATGATATATTGTGGTAATGACAAGTCCACAAATCCCAAATGGCTCACCAAATTTTCTTCTTCTAGGTTGAAGCGTTCGCTTACAGTAGCAGTTTTTATTTTTAGGTTTCACTCTGTTCTCTCCTATATAGATAGATGAATTTGGAACTCTAAATCCAACATGGTTTGTAGTAGCTCATTGAAACATAACAAAATATAGGAGTTCTCAGTTTTGTCTCTATCGTTTGTTTCCTCTTCAAGTAGCCCTGGGCACACACGGTGGAAAAGCACTTTCATTGAGAGGGGTTGTTAAGCTTCTAAGAAAGAATGAGTTTCCGAAATACCAGCAAATATTTTTCACCCAATCTTGATGATACTTGGTGGTAATGATCAGTACACAAATTCCACTTGGTTCACTACATTGTGTTCTTCTAGGTTGAAGCGTTTGTGTACAGTAGCATTTTTTATATTTACGTTTCTCGATGTTCTCTCCTATATAGATAGATGAATTTGGAACTCTAAATCCAACATGGTTTGAAGTAGCTCTTTGAAATTTGACAGAATAAAGAAGTTCTCAGTTTTGTCTCTATGGTTTGTTTACTCTTCAAGTAGCCCTAGGCACAGACTGTGGAAATGCACTTTCATTGAGAGGGTTGGCCAAGCTTCTAAGAAATAACGAGTTTCCGAAATACCAGCTAATATTTTTTCACCCAATCTTGATGATACTTGGTGGTAATGATCAGTACACAAATCCAAATTGGCTCACCAAATTTTCTTCTTCTAGGTTGTTGCTTTCGTTCACAGTAGCAGTTTTTATTTTTAGGTTTCACTCTGTTCTCTCCTACACAGATAGATGAATTTGGAACTCTAAATCCGACATGGTTTGTAGTAGCTCTTTGAAACTTGACAAAATAAAGGAGTTCTCATTTTTGTCTCTATGGTTTGTTTCCGCTTCAAGTAGCCCTAAGCAGAGACTGTGGAAAAACACTTATATTGAGAGGGGTTGCCAAGCTTCCAAGAATTTACGAGTTTCCGAAATACCAGCAAATATTTTTTCACCCAATCTTGATGATACGTGGTGGTAATGACAAGTCCAAAAATCCCACTTGGCTCACCAAATTTTCTTCTTCTAGGTTGAAGCGTTCGCTTACAGTAGCAGTTTTTATTTTTAGGTTTCACTCTGTTCTCTCCTATATAGAGAGATGAATTTGGAACTCTAAATCCAACATGGTTTGAAGTAGCTCTTTGAAACATAACAAAATAAAGGAGTTCTCAGTTTTGTCTCTATGGTTTGTTTCCTCTTCAAGTAGCCCTGGGCACACACTGTGGAAAAGCACTGTCATTGAGAGGGGTTGTCAATCTTCTAAGAAAGAATGAGTTTCCGAAATACCAGCAAATATTTTTTCACCCAATCGTGATGATACTTGGTGGTAATGATCAGTACACAAATCCCACTTGGCTCACCAAATTTTGTTCTTCTACGTTGACGCGTTCGTCTACAGTAGCAGTTTTTATATTTAGGTTTCACTCTGTTCTCTCCTATATAGATAGATGAATTTGGAACTCTAAATCCAACATGGCTTGTAGTAGCACTTTGAAACTTGACAAAATAAAAGAGTTCTCAGTTTTTTCTCTATGCTTTGTTTCCTCTTCAAGTAGTCCTAGTCACAGACTGTGGAAAAGCACTTTCATTGAGAGGGGTTGCCAAGCTTCTAAGAAATAACGAGTTTCCGGATTACCAGCAAATATTTTTTCACCCAATCTTGATGATACTTAGTGGTAAGATTGGTACACAAAACTCATTTGATCACCAAATTTTGTTCTCCTAGGTTGAAGCGTTCGATTACAGTATCTGTTAATATTTTTAAGTTCCCTCTGTTCTCTCCTATATAGAGAGATGAATTTGGAACTCTAAATCGAACATGGTTTGTAGTAGCTCTTTGAAACTTGACGAAATAAAGGAGTTCTCAGGTTTGTCTCTATGATTTTTTTCCGTAAGCAGAGACTGTGGAAAAGCATTTTCATTGAAAGGGGTTGCCAAGCTTCCAAGAAATTACGAGTTTCCGAAATACCAGCAAATATTTTTTCACCCAATGTTGATGATACGTGGTGGTAATGACAAGTACACAAATCCCACTTAGCTCACCAAATTTTGTTCTCCTAGGTTGAAGCGTTCGTTTACAGTAGCAGTTTTCATTTTTGGCTTTCACTCTGTTCTCTCCTATATAGACAGATGAATTTGGAACTCTAAATCCAACATGGTTTACAGTAGCTCTTTGAAACTTGACAAAATAAAGGAGTTCTCAGTTTTGTCTCTATGGTTTGTTTCCTCTTCAAATAGCCCTAGGCACCGACGGTGGAAAAGCACTTTCATTGAGAGGGGTTGCCAAGCTTCTAAGAAATAACGAGTTTCCGAAATACCAACAAATATTTTTTCACCCAATGTTGATGATACTTGGTGGTAATGATCAGTACACAAATGCCACTTGGCTCACCAAATTTTGTTCTTCTAGGTTGAAGCGTTCGTCTACTGTAGCAGTTTTTATATTTAGGTTTCCCTCTGTTCTCTCCTATATAGATAGATGAATTTGGAACTCTAAATCCAACATGGTTTACAGTAGCTCTTTGAAACTTGACAAAATAACGTAGTTCTCGGTTTTGTCTCTATGTTTTGTTTCCTCTTCAAGTAGTCCTAGGCACAGACTGTGGAAAAGCACTTTCATTGAGAGGGGTTTCCAAGCTTCTAAGAAATAACGAGTTACCGAAATGCCAGCAAATATTCTTTCACATCATCTTGATGATACTTGGTGGTAATGATCAGTACACAAATCACACTTGGCTCACCAAATTTTGTTCTTCTAGGTTGAAGCGTTCGTTTACAGTAGCAGTTTTTATTTTTAGGTTTCACTCTGTTATCTGCTATATAGATAGATGAATTTGGAACTCTAAATCCAACATGGTTTGTAGTAGTTCTTTGAAACTTGACAAAATAAAGGAGTTCTCAGTTTTTTCTCAAGGGTTTGTTTCCTGTTAAAGAAGTCCTAGGAACAGACTGTGGAAAAGCACTTTAACTGAGTGGGGTTGCCAATCTTCTAAGAAATAACAAGTTTCCGAAATACCAGCAAATATTTTTTCACGCAATCTTGATGACACTTGGTGGTAATGATCAGTACACAAATCCCACTTGGCTCACCAAATTTTGTTCTTCTACATTGAAGCGTTCATCTACAGTATCATTTTTTATATTTAGGTTTCACTCTGTTCTCTCCTATATAGATAGATGAATTTGGAACTCTAAATCCAACATGGTTTGGAGTAGCTCATTAAAACATAACAAAATAAAGGAGTTCTCAGTTTTGTCTCTATGATTTGTTTCCTCTTCAATAGCCCTGGGCACAGACTGTGGAAAAGCACTTTCATTGAGAGGGGTTGTCAAGCTTCTAAGATAGAATGAGTTTCCGAAATAAGAGCAAATATTTTTTCACCCAATCTTGATGATTCTTGGTGGTAATGATCAGTACACAAATCCCACTTGGCTCACTAAATTGTGTTCTTCTAGGTTGAAGCGTTCGTCTACAGAAGCAGTTTTTATATTTAGGTTTCTCTCTGTTCTCTCCAATATAGATAGATGAATTTGGAACTCTAAATCCAACATGGTTTGTTGTAGCACTATGAAACATGACAAAATAAAGGAGTTCTCAGTTTTTTCTCTATGGTTTGTTTCCTCTTCAAGTAGTCCTAGGCACAGACTGTGGAAAAGCACTTTCATTGAGAGGGGTTGCCAAGCTTCTAAGAAATAACGAGTTTCCGAATTACCAGTAAATATTTTTTCACCCAATCTTGATGATACATGGTGGTAATGATTGGTACACAAGTCTCACTTGACTCATCAAATTTTGTTCTTCTAGGTTGAAGCGTTCGTTTACAGTAGCAGTTTATATTTTTAAGTTCCCTCTGTTCTCTCCTATATAGATAGATGAATTTGGAACTCTAAATCCAACATGGTTTGTAGTGCCTCTTTGAATCTTGAAAAAATAAAGGAGATCTCAGTTTTGTCTCTATGATTTGTTTCCGCTTCATGTAGCCGGAAGCAGAGACTGTGGAAAAGCACTTTCATTGAAAGGGGTTGCCAAGCTTCCAAGAAATTACGAGTTTCCGAAATACCAGCAAATTTTTTTTCACCCAATGTTGATGATACGTGGTGGTAATGACAAGTACACAAATCCCACTTGGCTCACCAAATTTTGTTCTCTTAGGTTGAAGCGTTCGTTTACAGTAGCAGTTTTTATTTTCAGGTTTCACTCTGTTCTCTCCTATATAGACAGATGAATTTGGAGCTCTAAATCCAATATTGTTTGCAGTAGCTCTTTGAAACTTGACAAAATAAAGGAGTGCTCAGTTTTGTCTCTATGGTTTGTTTCCTCTTCAAGTAGCCCTAGGCACCGACGGTGGAAAAGCACTTTCATTGAGAGGGGTTGCCAAGCTTCTAAGAAATAACGAGTTTCCGAAATACCAGCAAATATTTTTTCACCCAATGTTGATGATACTTGGTGGTAATGATCAGTACACAAATCAAACTTGGCTCACCAAATTTTGTTCTTCTAGGTTGAAGCGTTCGTCTACTGTAGCAGTTTTTATATTTAGGTTCCCCTCTGTTCTCTCCTATATAGATAGATGAATTAGGAACGCTAAATCCAACATGGTTTACAGTAGCTCTTTGAAACTTGACAAAATAACGTAGTTCTCAGTTTTGTCTCTATGTTTTGTTTCCTCTTCAAGTAGTCCTAGGCACAGACTGTCGAAAAGCACTTTCATTGAGAGGGGTTGCCAAGCTTCTAAGAAATAACGAGTTACCGAAATGCCAGCAAATATTTTTTCACCACATCTTGATGATACTTGGTGGTAATGATCAGTACACAAATCACACTTGGCTCACCAAATTTTGTTCTTCTAGGTTGAAGCGTTCGTTTACAGTAGCAGTTTTTATATGTAGGTTTCACTCTGTTCTCTCCTATATAGACAGATGAATTTGGAACTCTTAATCCAACATGGTTTGCAGTAGCTCTTTGAAACTTCTTAAAATAAAGTTGTTCTCAGTTTTGTCTCTATGTTTTCTTTCCTCTTCAAGTAGACCTTGGCAAAGACTGTGGAAAAGCACTTTCATTGAGAGCGGTTGCCAAGCTTCTAAGGAATAATGAGTTTCCGAAACACCAGCAAATGTTTTTTCTCCCAATCTTGATGATTCTTGGTGATAATGATCAGTACACAAATCCCACTTGGCTCACCAAATTTTGTTCTTCTAGGTTAAAGCGTTCATCTACAGTATCAGTTTTTATATTTAGGTTTCACTCTGTTCTCTCCTATTTAGATAGATGAATTTGGAACTCTAAATCCAACATGGTTTGGAGTAGCTCATTGAAACATAACAAAATAAAGGAGTTCTCATTTTTGTCTCTATGATTTGTTTCCTCTTCAATAGCCCTGGGCACAGACTGTGGAAAAGCACTTTCATTGAGAGGGGTTGTCAAGCTTCTCAGATAGAGTGAGTTTCCGAAATACCAGCAAATATTTTTTCACCCAATCTTGATGATTCTTGGTTGTAATGATCAGTACACAAATCCCACTTGGCTCACTAAATTGTGTTCTTCTAGGTTGAAACGTTCGTCTACAGAAGCAGTTTTTATATTTAGGTTTCTCTCTGTTCTCTCCAATATAGATAGATGAATTTGGAACTCTAAATCCAACATGGTTTGTAGTAGCTCTTTGAAACTTGACAAAATAAATGAGTTCTCAGTTTTGTCTCTATGGTTTGTTTACTCTTCAAGTAGCCCTAGGCACAGACTGTGGAAAAGCACTTTCATTGAGAGGGGTTTCCAAGCTTCTAAGAAATAACGAGTTTCCGAAATACCAGCAAATATTTTTTCACCCAATCTTGATGATACTTGGTGGTAATGGTCAGTACACAAATCCCACTTGGCTCACCAAACTTTGTTCTTCTACATTGACGTGTTCGTCTACAGTAGCAGTTTTTATATTTAGGTTTCACACTGTTCTCTCCTATATTGATAGATGAATTTGGAACTCTAAATCCAACATGGTTTGTTGTAGCACTTTGAAACTTGACAAAATAAAGGAGTTCTCAGTTTTTTCTCTATGGTTTGTTTCCTCTTCAAGTAGTCCTAGGCACAGACTGTGGAAAACCACTTTCATTGAGAGGGGTTGCCAAGCTTCTAAGAAATAACGAGTTTCCGAATTACAAGTAAATATTGTTTCACCCAATCTTGATGATACATGGTGGTAATGATTGGTACACAAGTCTCACTTGACTCACCAAATTTTGTTCTTCTAGGTTGAAGCGTTCGTTTACAGTAGCAGTTTATATTTTTAAGTTCCCTCTGTTCTCTCCTATATAGATAGATGAATTTGGAACTCTAAATCCAACATGGTTTGTAGTGGCTCTTTGAATCTTGACAAAATAAAGGAGTTCTCAGTTTTGTCTCTATGATTTGTTTCCGCTTCATGTAGCCCTAAGCAGAGACTGTGGAAAAGCACTTTCATTGAGATGGTTTGCCAAGCTTCTAATAAAAAAAGATTTTCCGAAACACCAGCAATATTTTTTCACCAAATCTTGATGATACTTGGTGGAAGTGATCAGTAGACAAATCCCACTTGGCTCACCAAATTTTGTTCTTCTACGTTGACGCTTCCTCTACAGTAGCAGTTTTTATATTTAGGTTTCACCCTGTTCTCTCCTATATAGATAGATGAATATGGAACTATAAATCCAACATGGTTTGTAGTAGCTCTTTGAAACTTGACAAAATAAAGGAGTTCTCAGTTTTGTCTTTATGATTTGTTTCAGCATCATGTAGCCCTAAGCAGAGACTGTTGAAAAGCACTTTCATTGAAAGGGGTTGCCAAGCTTCCAAGAAATTACGAGTTTCCGAAATACCAGCAAATATTTTTTCACCCAATGTTGATGATACGTGGTCGTAATGACAAGTACACAAATCCCACTTGGCTCACCAAATTTTGTTCTCTTAGGTTGAAGCGTTCGCTTACAGTAGCAGTTTTTATTTTCAGGTTTCACTCTGTTCTCTCCTATATAGACAGATGAATTTGGAGCTCTAAATCCAATATTGTTTGCAGTAGCTCTTTGATAGTTGACAAAATAAAGGAGTGCTCAGTTATGTCTCTATGGTTTGTTTCCTGTTCAAGTAGCCCTAGGCACCGACGGTGGAAAAGCACTTTCATTGAGAGGGGTTGCCAAGCTTCTAAGAAATAACGAGTTTCCGAAATACCAGCAAATATTTTTTCACCCAATGTTGATGATTCTTGGTGGTAATGATCAGTACACAAATCCCACTTGGATCACCAAATTTTGTTCTTCTAGGTTGAAGCGTTCGTCTACTGTAGCAGTTTTTATATTTAGGTTTCCCTCTGTTCTCTCCTATATAGATAGATGAATTTGAAACTCTAAATCCAACATGATTTACAGTAGCTCTTTGAAACTTGACAAAATAACGTAGTTCTCAGTTTTGTCTCTATGTTTTGTTTCCTCTTCAAGTAATCCTAGGCACAGACTGTGGAAAAGCCCTTTCATTGAGAGCGGTTGCCAAGCTTCTAAGAAATAACGAGTTTCTGAAATAACATCAAATTTTTTTTCACCGAATCTTGATGATTCTTGGTGGTAATGATCAGTACACAAATCCCACTTGGCTCACCAAATTTTGTTCTTCGAGGTTGAAGCGTTCGTTTACAGTATCACTTTATATTTTTAGGTTTCACTCTGTTCTCTGCTATATAGATAGATGAATTTGGAACTCTAAATCCAACATGGTTTGTAGTAGTTCTTTGAAACTTGACAAAATAAAGGAGTTCTCAGTTTTGTCTCAATGGTTTGTTTCCTCTTCAAGTAGCCCTAGGAAAAGACTGTGGAAAAGCACTTTCATTGAGTGGGGTTGCCAATCTTCCAAGAAATAACGAGTTTCCAAAATACCAGCAAATATTTTTTCACGCAATCTTCATGAAACTTGGTGGTAATGATCAGTACACAAATCTCACTTGGCTCACCAAATTTTGTTCTTCTAGGTTGAAGCGTTCATCTACAGTAGCAGTTTTTATATTTAGGTGTCACTCTCTTCTCTCGTATATAGATAGATGAATTTGGAACTCTAAATCCAATATGGGTTGTAGTAGCTCTTTGAAACTTGACAAACTAAAGGAGTTCTCAGTTTGGTCTCTATGATTTTTTTCCGCTTCATGTAGCCCTAAGCAGAGAATGTGGAATAGCGCTTTCATTGAAAGGGGTTGCCAAGCTTCCAAGAAATTACGAGTTTCCGAAATACCAGCAAATATTTTTTCACCAAGGATGATGATACGTGGTGGTAATGATCGGTACACAAATTCCACTTGACTCACCAAATTTTGTTCTTCTAGGTTGAAACGTTCGTTTACAGTAGCAGTTTATATTTTTAAGTTCCCTCTGTTCTCTCGTATATAGATAGATGAATTTGGACTTTAAATCCAACATGTTTTGTAGTAGCTCTTTGAAACTTGACAAAATAAAGGAGTTTTCAGTTTTGTCTCTATGATTTGTTTCCACTTCATATAGCCCTAAGAAGAGACTGTGGAAAAGCACTTTCATTGAAAGTGTTTGCCAAGCGTCCAAGAAATTACGAGTTTCCGAAATACTAGCAAATATTTTTTCACCCAATGTTGATGTTACGTGGTGGTAGTTACAAGTACACAAATCCCACTTGGCTCACCAAATTTTGTTCTTCTACTTTGAAGCGTTCGTTTACACTAGCAGTTTTTATTTTTAGGTTTCACTCTGTTCTCTCCTATATAGATAGATGAATTTGGAACTCTAAATCCAAAATGGTTTATAGTAGCTCTTTGAAAGTTGACAAAATAAAGGAGTTCTCAGTTTTGTCTCTATGCTTTGTTTCCTCTTCAAGTAGCCCTAGGCACAGACTGTGTATTAGCACTTTCATTGAGAGGAGTTGCCAAGCTTCTAAGAAATAACGAGTTTCAGAAATACCAGCAAATATTTTTTCACCCAATGTTGATGATACTTGGTGGTAATGATCAGTACACAAATCCCACTTGGCTCACCAAATTTTGTTCTTCTGGGTTGAAGCGTTCGGCTACAGTAGCAGTTTTTATATTTAGGTTTCACTCTGTTCTCTCCTACATAGATAGATGAATTTGGAACTCTAAATCCAACATGGTGTGTAATAGCTCTTTTAAACTTGACAAAGTAAGGGATTTCTCAGTTTTGTCTCTATGGTTTGTTTCCTCTTCAAGTCGCCCTAGGCACAGACTGTGGAAAAGCACTTTCATTGAGATGGGTTTCCAAGCTTCTAAGAAATAACGAGTTTCCGAAATACCAGCAAATATTTTTTCACCCAATCTTGATGATACTTGGTGGTAATGATCAGTACACAAATCCCACTTGGCTCACCAAATTTTGTTCTTCTACGTTGACGCGTTCGTCTAAAGTAGCAGTTTTTATATTTAGGTTTCACTCTGTTCTCTCTTATATTGATAGATGAATTTGGAACTCTAAATCCAACATGGTTTGTAGTAGCTCTTTGAAACTTGACAAAATAAAGCAGTTCTCAGTTTTTTCTCTATGGTTTGTTTCCGCTTCAAGTAGCCCTAAGCAGAGACTGTGGAAAAGCACTTAAATTGAGAGGGGTTGCCAAGCTTCCAAGAAATTACGAGTTTCCGAAATTCCAGCAAATATTTTTTCACCCAATCTTGATGATACGTTGTGGTTTTGACAAGTCCACAAATCCCACTTGGCTCACCAAATTTTCCTCTTCTAGGTTGAAGCGTTCATCTACAGTAGCAGTTTTTATATTTAGGTTTCTCTCTGTTCTCTCCTATATAGATAGATGAATTTGGAAGTCTAAATGCAACATGGTTTGTAGTAGGTCTTTGAAACTTGACAAAATAAAGGAGTTCTCAGTTTTGTCTCTATGGTTTGTTTACTCTTCAAGTAGTCCTAGGGACATCTGTGGAAAAGCACTTACATTGAGAGGGTTTGACAAGCTTCTAAGAAATAACGAGTTTCCGAAATACCAGCAAATATTTTTTCACCCAATCTTGATGATTCTTTGTGGTAATGATTGGTACACAAATCTCACATGACTCACCAAATTTTGATCGTCTAGGTTGAAGCGTTCGTTTACAGTAGCAGTTTATATTTTAAAGTTCCCTCTGTTCTCTCCTATATAGATAGATGAATTTGGAACTCTAAATCCAACATGGTTTGTAGTAGCTCTTTGAAACTTGATAAAATAAAGGAGTTCTCAGTTTTGTCTTTATGATTTGTTTCCGCTTCATGTAGCCCTAAGCAGAGACTGTGGAAACGCAATTTCATTGAAAGGGGTTGCCAAGCTTAGAAGAAATTCCGAGTTTCCGAAATACCAGCAAATATTTTTTCACCCAATGTTGATGATACGTGGTGGTAATGACAAGTACACAAATCCCACTTGGCTCACCAAATTTTGTTCTCCTAGTTTGAAGCGTTCGTTTACAGTAGCAGTTTTTATTTTTAGGTTTCAGTCTGTTCCTTCCTATATACATAGATGAATTTGGAACTCTAAATCCAACTTGGTTTGTAGTAGCTCTTTGAAAGTTGACAAAATAAAGGAGTTCTCAGTTTTGTCTCTATGGTTTGTTACCTCTTCAAGTTGTCCTAGGCACAGACTGTGGAAAAGCACTTTCATTGCGAGGGGTTGACAAGCTTCTAAGAAATAACGAGTTTCCGAAATACCAGCAAATATTTTTGCACCGAATCTCGATGATACTTGGTGGTAATGATCGGTACACAAATCCCACTTGGCTCACCAAATTTTGTTCTTCTAGGTTGAAGCGTTTGTTTACAGTAGCAGTTATTATTTTTAGGTTTCACTCTGTTCTCTCTTATATAGATAGATGAATTTGGCACTCTAAATCCAACATGGTTTGTAGTAGCTCTTTGAAAGTTGACAAAATAAAGTAGTTCTCACTTTTGTCTCTATGGTTTGTTTCCTCTTCAAGTAGCCCTAGGCACAGACTGTGGAAAAGCACTTTCATTGAGAGGAGTTGCCAAGCTTCTAAGGAATAACGAGTTTCAGAAATACCAGCAAATATTTTTTCACCCAATGTTGATGATACTTGGTGGTAATGATAAGTACACAAATCCCACTTGGCTCACAAAATTTTGTTCTTCTCGGTTGAAGGGTTCGTCTACAGTAGCAGTTTTTATTTTTAGGTTTCACTCTGTTCTCTGCTATATAGACAGATGAATTTGGAACTCTAAATCCAACATGGTTTGTAGTAGCTGTTTGAATATTGACAAAATAAAGGAGTTCTCAGCTTTGTCTCTATAATTTGTTTCCGCTTCAAGTAGCCCTAAGCAGTGACTGTGGAAAAGCACTTTCATTGAGAGGTGTTGCCAAGCTTCCAAGAAATTACGAGTTTCCGAAATACCAGCAAGTATTTTTTCACCAAATCTTGATGATACTTGTTGGTAATGATCAGTACACAAATCCCACTTGGCTCACCAAATTTGGTTCTTCTGGTTTGAAGCGTTGGTCTACAGTAGCAGTTTTTATATTTAGGTTTCATTCTGTTCTTTGCTATATAGAAAGATGAATTTGGAGCTCTAAATCCAACATGGTTTGTAGTGGCTCTTTGAAACTTGACAAAATAAAGGAGTTTTCAGTTTTGTCTCAATGATTTATTTCTGCTTCAAGTAGCCCTAAGCAGAGACTGTGGAAGAGCACTTTCATTGATGGGCGTTGCCAAGCTTCCAAGAAAATATCAGTTTCCGAAATAGCAGCAAATATTTTTTCATCCAATCTTGATGATACTTGGTGGTAATGACAAGTCTAAAAATCCCACTTTGCTCACCAAATTTTGTTCTTCTAGGTTGAAGCGTTCGTTTACAGTCGCAGTTTTTATTTTTAGGTTTCACTCTGTTCTCTCCTATATAGATAGATGAATTTGGAACTCTAAATCCAACATGGTTTGTAGTAGCTCTTTGAAACTTGACAAAATAAAGGAGTTCTCAGTTTTGTCTCTATGGTTTGTTTTTTCTTCAAGTAGTCCAAGGCACAGACGGTGGAAAAACATTTTCATTGAGAGGGGTTGCCAAGCTTCTAAGAAATAACGAATTTCCGAAATACCAGCAAATATTTTTTCTCCCAATGTTGATGATACTTGGTGGTAATGATCAGTACAAAAATCCCACTTGGTTCACCAAATTTTGTTCTTCTAGGTTGAAGCGTTCGTCCTACAGTAGCAGTTTTTATATTTTGGTTTCACTCTGTTCTCTGCTACATAGATAGATGAATTTGGAACTCTAAATCCAACATGGTTTGCAGTAGCTCTTCAAACTTGATAAAATAAAGGAGTTCTCAGTTTTGTCTCTATATTTTGTTTCCTATTCAAGTTGACCTAGGCACAGACTGTGGAAAAGCACTTTCATTGAGAGCGGTTGCCAGCTTCTAAGAAATAACGAGTATCCGAAATACCAGCAAATATTTTTTCACGCAATCTTGATCACACTTGGTGGTAATGATCAGTACACAAATCCCACTTGGTCACCAAATTTTGTTCTTCTAGGTCGAAGCTTTCGTCTAGAGTAGCAGTTTTTATGTTTAGGTTTCACTCTGTTCTCTCCTATATAGATAGATGAATTTGGAACTCTAAATCCAACACGGTTTGTAGTAGCTCTTTGAAACTTGACAAAATAAAGGAGTTCTCAGTTTTGTCTGAATGGTTTGTTACCGCTTCAAGTAGACCTATGCAGAGACTGTGGAAAAGCATTTTCATTGAGAGGGGTTGCCAAGATTCCAAGAAATTACGAGTTTCCGAAATACCAGCAAATATTTTTTCACGTAATCTTGATGATACGTGGTGGTAATGACAGTACACAAATCCCACTTGGCTCACCAAAATTTGTTCTTCTAGATTGAAGCGTTCGTTTACAATAGCAGTTTTTATTTTTATGTTTCACTCTGTTTTCTCCTATATAGTTAGATGAATTTGGAATTCTAAATCCAACATGGTTTGTAGTAGCTCTTTGAACCTTGACAATATAAAGGAGTTCTCAATTTTGTCTCTATGGTTTGTTTCCCCTCAAGTAGCCCTAGGCACATACGGTGGAAAATCACTTCATTGAGAGGGGTTGCCAAGCTCCTAAGAAATAAAAATTTTCCGAAATACCAGCAAATATTTTTTCACCGAATCTGATGATACTTGGTTGTAATGATCAGTACAAAAATCCCATTTGGCTCACCAAATTTTGTTCTTCTAGGTTGAAGCGCTCGTTTACAGTAGCAGTTTTTATTTTTAGGTTTCACTCTGTTCTCTCCTATATAAATAGATGAATTTGGAACTCTAAATCCAACATGGTTTGTAGTAGTACTTCGAAACTTCACAAAATAAATGAGTTCCAGTTTTGTCTTTATGGATTGTTTCCTCTTCAAGTAGCCCTAGGTACTGACTGTGGAAAAGCACTTTCATTGAGAGGGGTTGCCAAGCTTCCAAGAAATAACGAGTTTCCGAAATTCCAGCAAATATTTTTTCACCCAATGTTGATGATACTTGGTGGTAATGATCAGTACACAAATCCCACTTGGCTCACCAAATTTTGTTCTTCTAGTTTGAAGCGTTCGTCTACAGTAGCAGTTTTTATATTTAGGTTTCACTCTGTTCTCTCCTATATAGACAGATAAATTTGGAACTCTAAATCCAACATGCTTTGCAGTAGCTCTTTGAAACTTGACAAAATAAGGAGTTCTCAGTTTTGTCTCTATGGTTTGTTTCCCTCTTCAAGTAGCCCTAAGCACAGACGGTGGAAAAGCACTTTCATTGAGAGGGTCTGCCAACCTTCTAAGAATTATCGAGTTTTCGAAATAACAGCAAATATTTTTCACCCAATGTTGATGATACTTGGGGGTAATGATCAGTACACAAATCCCAACTGGCTCACCAAATTTTGTTCTTCTAGGTTGAAGCGTTTGTTTACAGTAGCAGTTTTTATTTTTAGGTTTCACTCTGTTCTCTTGTATATAGATAGATCAATTTGGAACTCTAAATCCAACATGGTTTGTAGTAGCTCTTTGAAACTTGACAAAATAAAGTAGTTCTCAGTTTTGTCTCTATGTTTTGTTTCCTCTTCAAGTAGACCTAGGTACAGACTGTGGAAAAGCACTTTCATTGAAAGGGTTTGCCAAGCTTCTAAGAAATAAAGAGTTTCCGAAATATCAGCAAATATTTTTTCACCCAATGTTGATGATTCTTGGTGGTAATGATCAGTACACAAATCCCACTTGGCTCACCAAATTTTGTTCTTCTAGGTTGAAGCGTTCATCTACTTTAGCACTTTTTTATATTTAGGTTTCCCTCTGTTTTCTCCTATATAGATAGATGAATTTGGAACTCTAAATCCAACATGGTTTGCAGTAGCTCTTTGAAACTTGACAAAATAAAGTAGTTCTCAGTTTTGTCTCTATGTTTTGTTTCCTCTTCAAGTAGACCTAGGTACAGACTGTGGAAAAGCACTTTCATTGAGAGGGGTTGCCAAGCTTCTAAGAAATAACGAGTTTCAGAAATACCAGCAAATATTTTTTCACCCAATCTTGATGATACTTGGTGGTAATGATCAGTACAAAAATCCCATTGGCTCACCAAATTTTGTTCTTCTAGGTTGCAGCGCTCGTTTACAGTAGCAGTTTTTTTTGGTTTCACTCTGTTCTCTCATATATAGATAGATGAATTTGGAACTCTAAATCCAACATGGTTTGTAGTAGCTCTTTGAAACTTGACAAAATAAAGGAGTTCTCAGTTTTGTCTTTATGGATTGTTTCCCTCTTCAAGTAGCCCTAGACACTGACTGTGGAAATGCACTTTCATTGAGAGGGGTTGCCAAGCTTCCAAGAAATTACGAGTTTCCGAAATACCAGGAAATATTTTTTCACCCAATCTTGATGAAACTTGGTGGTGATGATCGGTACACAAAATCCCACTTGGCTCACCAAATTTTGTTCTTCTAGGTTGAAGCCTTCGTCTACAGTAGTAGTTTTTATATTTAGGTTTCACTCTGTTCTCTCCTATGTAGACAGATGAATTTGGAACTCTAAATCCAATATGGTTTGTAGTAGCTCTTTGAAACTTGACAAAATAAAGGAGTGCTCAGTTTTGTCTCTATGATTTGTTTCTGCTTCAAGTAGCCCTAAGCAGTGACTGTGGAGAAGCACTTTCATTGAGAGGGTTACCAAGCTTCCAAGAAATTACGAGTTTCCAAAATACCAGCAAATATTTTTTCATCCATTATTCATTGTACTTGGTGGTATTGATAGGTACACAAATCCCACTTGGCTCCCCAAATTTTGTTCTGCTCTGTTGAAAGCGTTTGTCTACAGTAGCAGTTTTCATATTTAGTTTTCACTCTGTTCTCTCCTATACAGATAGACGAATTTGGAACTCTAAATCCAATATGGTTTGTAGTAGCTCTTTGAAACTTGACAAAGTAAAGGAGTTCTCAGTTTTGTCTCTATGATTTGTTTCCACTTCATGTAGCCCTAAGCAGAGTTTGTGGAAAAGCACTTTCATTGAGAGGGGTTTCCAAGCTTCTAAAAAATAACGAGTTTCCGAAATACCAGCAAATATTTTTTCACCCAATGTTGATGATACTTGGTGGTAATGATAAGTACACAAATCCCACTTGGCTCACCAAATTTTGCTCTTCTAGGTTGAAGCGTTTGTCTACCTTTGCAGTTTTTATATTTAGGTTTCCCTCTGTTCTCTCCTATATAGATAGATGAATTTGGAACTCTAAATTCAACATGCTTTCCAGTAGCTCTTTGAAACTTGACAAAATAAAGTAGTTCTCAGATTTGTCTCAATGGTTTGTTTCCTCTTCAAGTACCCCTAGGAACAGACTGTGGAAAAGCACTTTCATTGAGTGGGGTTGCAAATCTTCTAAGAAACAACGAGTTTTCGAAATACCAGCAAATATTTTTTCAAGCAATCTTGATCACACTTGGTGGTAATGATCAGTACACAAATCCCACTTGGTCACCAAATTTTGTTCTTCTAGGTTGAAGTTTTCATGTAGAGTAGCAGTTTTTATGTTTAGGTTTCACTCTGTTCTCTCCTATATAGATAGATGAATTTGGAACTCTAAATCCATTATGGTTTGTAGTAGATCTTTGAAACTTGACAAAGTAAAAGAGTTCTCAGTTTTGTCTCTATGATATGTTTCCGCTTCATGTAGCCCTAAGCAGAGACTGTGGAAAAGCACCCTCATTGAGAGGGGTTGCCAAGCTTCTAAGAAATAACGAGTTTCCGAAATACCAGCAAATATTTTTTCACCCAATGTTGATGATTCTTGGTGGTAATGATCAGTACACAAATCCCACTTGGCTCACCAAATTTTGTTCTTCTAGGTTGAAGCGTTCATCTACCTTAGCACTTTTTATATTTAGGTTTCCCTCTGTTTTCTCCTATATAGATAGATGAATTTGGAACTCTAAAACCAACATGGTTTGCAGTAGCTCTTTGAAACTTGACAAAATAAAGTAGTTCTCAGTTTTGTCTCTATGTTTTGTTTCCTCTTCAAGTAGACCTAGGTACAGACTGTGGAAAAGCACTTTCATTGAGAGGGGTTGCCAAGCTTCTAAGAAATAACGAGTTTCAGAAATACCAGCAAATATTTTTTCACCCAATCTTGATGATACTTGGTGGTAATGATCAGTACAAAAATCCCATTTGGCTCACCAAATTTTGTTCTTCTAGGTTGCAGCGCTCGTTTACAGTAGCAGTTTTTTTTTGGTTTCACTCTGTTCTCTCATATATAGATAGATGAATTTGGAACTCTAAATCCAACATGGTTTGTAGTAGCTCTTTGAAACTTGACAAAATAAAGGAGTTCTCAGTTTTGTCTTTATGGATTGTTTCCTCTTCAAGTAGCCCTAGACACTGACTGTGGAAATGCACTTTCATTGAGAGGGGTTGCCAAGCTTCCAAGAAATTACGAGTTTCCGAAATACCAGCAAATATTTTTTCACCCAATCTTGATGAAACTTGGTGGTGATGATCGGTACACAAATCCCACTTGGCTCACCAAATTTTGTTCTTCTAGGTTGAAGCCTTCGTCTACAGTAGTAGTTTTTATATTTAGGTTTCACTCTGTTCTCTCCTATGTAGACAGATGAATTTGGAACTCTAAATCCAATATGGTTTGTAGTAGCTCTTTGAAACTTGACAAAATAAAGGAGTGCTCAGTTTTGTCTCTATGATTTGTTTGTGCTTCAAGTAGCCCTAAGCAGAGACTGTGGAGAAGCACTTTCATTGAGAGGGGTTACCAAGCTTCCAAGAAATTACGAGTTTCCAAAATACCAGCAAATATTTTTTCATCCATAATTCATTGTACTTGGTGGTATTGATAGGTACACAAACCCACTTGGCTCCCCAAATTTTGTTCTGCTCGGTTGAAGCGTTTGTCTACAGTAGCAGTTTTCATATTTAGGTTTCACTCTGTTCTCTCCTATACAGGTAGACGAATTTGGAACTCTAAATCCAATATGGTTTGTAGTAGCTCTTTGAAACTTGACAAAGTAAAGAGTTCTCAGTTTTGTCTCTATGATTTGTTTGCGCTTCATGTAGCCCTAAGCAGAGTTTGTGGAAAAGCACTTTCATTGAGAGGGGTTTCCAAGCTTCTGAAAAATAACGAGTTTCCGAAATACCAGCAAACAGTTTTTCACCCAATGTTGATGATACTTGGTGGTAATGATCAGTACAAAAATCCCACTTGGCTCACCAAATTTTGCTTTTCTAGGTTGAAGCGTTCGTCTACCTTTGCAGTTTTTATATTTAGGTTTCCCTCTATTCTCTACTATATAGATAGATGAATTTTGAACTCTAAATCCAACATGCTTTCCAGTAGCTCTTTGAAACTTGACAAAATAAAGTAGTTCTCAGTTTTGTCTCTATGGTTTGTTTCCTCTTCAAGTAGCCCCTAGGCACAGATGGTGGAAAAGCACTTTCATTGAGAGGGTCTGCCAAACTTCTAAGAAATAACTAGTTTCCGAAATAACAGCAAATATTTTTTCACCCAATGTTGATGATACTTGGGGGTAATGATCAGTACACAAATCGAATTGGCTCACCAAATTTTGTTCTTCTAGGTTGAAGCTATCTTCTATAGTAGCGGTTTTTATGTTTAGGTTTCATTCTGTTCTCTCTTATATAGACAGATGAATTTAGAACTCTAAATCCAACATGGTTTGTAGTAGCTCTTTGAAACTTGACAAAACAAAGTAGTTCACAGTTTTGTCTCTATCGTTTGTTTCCTCTTCAAGTAGCCCAAGGCACAGATTGTGGAAAAGCACTTTCATTGAGAGGGGTTGCAAAGCTTCCAAGAAATTACGAATTTCCGAAATACCAGCAAATATTTTTTCACCCAATATTCATGATACTTGGTGGTATTGATCCGTACCCAAATCCCACTTGGCTCACCAAATTTTGTTCTTCTAGGTTGAAGCGTTCGTCTACAGTAGCAGTTTTTATATTTAGGTTTCACACTGTTCTCTGCTATATAGATAGATGAATTTGGACTGTAAATCCAACATGGTTTGTAGTAGCTCTTTGAAACTTGACTAAATGATGGAGTTCTCAGTTTTGTCTCTATGGTTTGTTTCCTCTTCAGTAGCCCTAGGCACAGACGGTGGAAAAGCACTTTCATTGAGAGGGGTTGCCACGCTTCTAAGAAATTACGAGTTACCGAAATACCAGCAAATATTTTTTCACCGAATCTTGATGATACTCGGTGGTAATGATCGGTACACAAATCCCACTTGACACATGAAATTTTGTTCTTCTAGGTTGAATCGTTCGTCTACTGTAGCAGTTTTTATATTTAGGTTTCCCTCTGTTCTCTCCTATATGGATAGATGAATTTGGAACTCTAAATCCAACATGGTTTGCAGTAGCTCTTTCAAACTTGACAAAATAACGTAGTTCTCAGTTTTGTGTCTATATTTTGTTTCCTCTTCAAGTAGACCTAGGCACAGAGTGTGGAGTAGCACTTTCATTGAGAGCGGTTGCCAGCTTCTAAGAAATAACGAGTTTCCGAAATACCAGCAAATATTTTTTCACCGAATATTAATGATACTTGATGGTAATGATCAGTACACAAATCCCACTTGGCTCACCAAATTTTGTTCTTCTAGGTTGAAGCGTTCGTTTACAGTAGCAGTTTTTATTTTTAGGTTTCACTCTGTTCTCTGCTATATAGACAGAACAATTTGGAACTCTAAATCCAACAAGGTTTGTAGTAGCTCTTTGAAACTTGACAAAATAAAGGAGTTCTCAGTTTTGTCTCAATGGTTTGTTTCCTCTTGAAGTACCCCTAGGAACAGACTGTGGAAAAGCACTTTCATAGAGTGGGGTTGCCAAGCTTCTAAGAAACAACGAGTTTCCGAAATACCAGCAAATATTTTTTCACGCAATCTTGATCACACTTGGTGGTAATGATCAGTACACAAATCCCACTTGGTCACCAAATTTTGTTCTTCTATGTTGAAGCTTTCGTCTAGAGTAGCAGTTTTTATTTTTATGTTTCACTCTGTTCTCTCCTATATAGATAGATGAATTTGGAACTCTAAATCCAACATGGTTTGCAGCAGCTCTTTGAAACTTGACAAAATAAAGTAGTTCTCAGTTTTGTCTCTATGTTTTGTTTCCTCTTCAAGTAGACCTAGGTACAGACTGTGGAAAAGCACTTTCATTGAGAGGGGTTGCCAAGCTTCCAAGAAATTACGAGTTTCCGAAATACCAGCAAATATTTTTTCACCCAATCTTGATGATACTTGGTGGTAATGATCAGTACAAAAATCCCATTTGGCTCACCAAATTTTGTTCTTCTAGGTTGAAGCGCTCGTTTACAGTAGCTGTTTTTATTTTTAGGTTTCACTCTGTTCTCTCCTATATAGATAGATGAATTTGGAACTCTAAATCCAACATGCTTTCCAGTAGCTCTTTGAAACTTGACAAAATAAAGTAGTTCTCAGTTTTGTCTCTATGGTTTGTTTCCTCTTCAAGTAGCCCTAGGCACAGACGGTGGAAAAGCACTTTCATTGAGAGGGTCTGCCAAACTTCTAAGAAATAACGAGTTTCCGAAATAACAGCAAATATTTTTTCACCCAATGTTGATGATACTTGGGGGTAATGATCAGTACACAAATCCCACTTGGCTCACCAAATTTTGTTCTTCTAGGTTGAAGCTATCTTCTAGAGTAGCAGTATTTATGTTTAGGTTTCACTCTGTTCTCTCTTATATAGACAGAAGAATTTAGAACTCTAAATCCAACATGGTTTGTAGTAGCTCTTTGAAACTTGACAAAACAAAGTAGTTCACAGTTTTGTCTCTATGGTTTGTTTCCTCTTCAAGTAGCCCAAGGCACAGATTGTGGAAAAGCACTTTCATTGAGAGGGTTTGCCAAGCTTCCCAGAAATTACGAGTTTCCGAAATACCAGCAAATATTTTTTCACCCAATATTCATGATACTTGGTGGTATTGATCCGTACCCAAATCCCACTCGGCTCACCAAATTTTGTTCTTCTAGGTTGAAGCGTTCGTCTACAGTAGCAGCTTTTGTATTTAGGTTTCACTCTGTTCTCTGCTATATAGATCGATGAATTTGGAACTCTAAATCCAACATGGTTTGCAGTAGCTCTTTCAAACTTGACAAAATAACGTAGTTCTCAGTTTTGTCTCTATATTTTGTTTCATCCTCAAGTAGACCTAGGCACAGGGTGTGGATTAGCACTTTCATTGAGAGCGGTTGCCAGCTTCTAAAAAATAACGAGTATCCGAAATACCAGCAAATATTTTTTCACCGAATATTAATGATACTTGATGGTAATCATCAGTACCAAATCCCACTTGGCTCACCAAATTTTGTTCTTCTAGGTTGAAGCGTTCATCTACCTTAGCACTTTTTATATTTAGGTTTCCCTCTATTTTCTCCTATATAGATAGATGAATTTGGAACTCTAAATCCAACATGGTTTGCAGTAGCTCTTTGAAACTTGACAAAATAAAGTAGTTCTCAGTTTTGTCTCTATGTTTGGTTTCCTCTTAAAAAGACCTAGGCACAGACTGTGGAAAAGCACTTTCATTGAGAGGGGTTGACAAGCTTCCAAGAAATAACGAGTTTCCGAAATACCAGTAAATATTTTTTCACCCAATCTTGATGATACTTGGTGGTAATGATCAGTACAAAAATCCCATTTGGCTCACCAAATTTTGTTCTAGGTTGAAGCGCTATTTTACAGTAGCAGTTTATATATTTAGGTTTCCCTCTGTTCTCTCCTATATAGATAGATGAATTTGGAACTCTAAATCCAACAAGGTTTGTAGTAGCTCTTTGAAACTTGACAAAATAAAGGAGTTCTCAGTTTTGTCTCAATGGTTTGTTTCCTCTTCAAGTACCCCTAGGAACAGACTGTGGAAAAGCACTTTCATTGAGTGGGGTTGCCAAGCTTGTAAGAAACAAGGAGTTTCCGAAATACCAGCAAATATTTTTTCACCCAATGTTGATGATACTTGGTGGTAATGATCAGTACACAAATCCCACTTGGTCACCAAATTTTGTTCTTCTAGGTTGAAGCTTTCGTCTAGAGTAGCAGTTTTAATGTTTAGGTTTCACTCTGTTCTCTCCTATATAGATAGATGAATTTGGAACTCTAAATCCAACATGGTTTGCAGTAGCTCTTTGAAACTTGACAAAGTAAGGGAGTTCTCAGTTTTGTCTCTATGTTTTGTTTCCTCTTCAATTAGATCTAGGCACAGACTGTTGACAAGCACTTTCATTGAGTGGGGTTGCCAAGCTTCTAAGAAATAACGAGTTTCCGAAATACCAGCAAATATTTTTTCACCCAATCTTGATGATACTTGGTGGTAAGAATCAGTACAAAAATCCCATTTAGCTCACCAAATTTTGTTCTAGGTTGAAGCGCTCGTTTACAGTAGCAGTTTTTATTTTTAGGTTTCACTCTGTTCTCTCCTATATTGATAGATGAATTTGGAACTCTATATCCAACATGGTTTGTAGTAGCTCCTTGAAACTTGACAAAATAAAGGAGTTCTCTGTTTTGTCTTTATGGATTGTTTCCTCTTCAAGTAGCCCTAGGCACTGACTGTGGAAATGCACTTTCATTGAGAGGGGTTGCCAAGCTTCCAAGAAATTACGAGATTCCGAAATACCAGCAAATATTTTTTCACCCAATCTTGATGATACTTGGTGGTGATGATCGGTACACAAATCCCACTTGGCTCACCAAATTTTCTTCTTCTAGGTTGAAGCGTTCGTCTACAGTAGCAGTTTTTGTATTAAGGTTTCACTCTGTTCTCTCCTATATAGACAGATGAATTTGGAACTCTAAATCCAATATTGTTTGTAGTAGCTCTTTGAAACTTGAAAAAATAAAGGAGTGCTCAGTTTTGTCTCTATGATTTGTTCCTGCTCCAAGTAGTCCTAAGCACAGACTGTGGAGAAGCACTTTCATTGAGAGGGGTTACCAAGCTTCCAAGAAATTACGAGTTTCCGAAATACCAGCAAATATTTTTTTATCCATAATTCATTGTACTTGGTGGTATTCATAGGTACACAAATCCCACTTGGCTCTCCAAATTTTGTTCTGCTCGGATGAAGCGTTTGTCTACAGTAGCAGTTTTCATATTTATGTTTCACTCTGTTCTCTCCTATACAGATAGACGAATTTGGAACTCTAAATACAATATGGTTTGTAGTAGCTCTTTGAAACTTGACAAAGTAAAGGAGTTCTCAGCTTTGTCTCTATGATTTGTTTCCGCTTCATGTAGCCCTAAGCAGAGTTTGTGGAAAAGCACTTTCATTGAGAGGGGTTTCCAAGCTTCTAAGAAATAACGAGTTTCCGAAATACAAGCAAATATTTTTTCACCCAATGTTGATGATACTTGGTGGTAATGATCAGACAACAAATCCCACTTGGCTCACCAAATTTTGCTCTTCTAGGTTGAAGCATTCCTCTACCTTAGCAGTTTTTATATTTAGGTTTCCCTCTGTTCTCTCCTATATAGATAGATGAATTTGGAACTCTAAATCCAACATGCTTTGCAGTAGCTCTTTGAAACTTGACAAAATAAAGTAGTTCTCAGTTTTGTCTCTATGGTTTGTTTCCTCTTCAAGTAGCCCTAAGCACAGACGGTGGAAAAGCACTTTCATTGAGAGCGGTTGCCACGCTTCTAAGAAATAACGAGTTTCCGAAATACCAGCAAATATTATTTCACCCAATCTTGATGATACTTGGTGGTAATGATCGGTACACAAATCCCACTTGACACACCAAATTTTGTTCTTCTAGGTTGAATCGTTCGTCTACTGTAGCAGTTTTATATTTAGGTTTCCCTCTGTTCTCTCCTATATAGATATATGAATTTGGAACACTAAATCCAACATGGTTTGCAGTAGCTCTTTCAAACTTGACAAAATAAAGTAGTTCTCAGTTTTGTCTCTATATTTTGTTTCCTCTTCAAGTAGACCTAGGCACAGACTGTGGAAAAGCACTTTCACTGAGAGTGGTTGCCAGCTTCTAAGAAATAACGAGTATCCGAAATACCAGCAAATATTTTTTCACGGAATCTTAATGATACCTGATGGTAATGATCAGTACACAAATCCCACTTGGCTCACCAAATTTTGTTCTTCTAGGTTGAAGCGTTCGTTTACAGTAGCAGTTTTTATTTTTAGGTTTCACTCTGTTCTCTTGTATATAGATAGATCAATTTGGAACTCTAAATCCAACATGGTTTGTAGTAGCTCTTTGAAACTTGACAAAATAAAGGAGTTTTCAGTTTTGTCTCAATGGTGTGTTTCCTCTTCAAGTACCCCTAGGAACAGACTGTGGAAAAGCACTTTCATTGAGTGGGGTTGCCAAGCTTCTAAGAAACAACGAGTTTCCGAAATACCAGCAAATATTTTTTCAAGCAATCTTGATCACACTTGGTGGTAATGATCAGTACACAAATCCCACTTGGTCACCAAATATTGTTCTTCTAGGTTGAAGCTTTCGTCTAGAGTAGCAGTTTTTATGTTTAGGTTTCACTCTGTTCTCTCCTATATAGATAGATGAATTTGGAACTCTAAATCCTACATGGTTTGTAGTAGCTCTTGAAATTTGACAAAGTAAAGGAGTTCTCTGTTTTGTCTCTATGTTTTGTTTCCTCTTAAAGTACCCCTAGGCACAGACGGTCGAAGCGCACTTTCATTGAGAGGGGTTGCCAAGCTTCCAAGAAATTACGGGTTTCCGAAATACCAGAAAATATTTTTTCACCCAATGTTGATGATACGTGGGGGTAATGATCGGTACCCAAATCCCACTTGGCTCACCAAATTTTGTTCTTGTAGGTTGAAGCGTTCGTATACAGTAGCAATTTTTATATTTAGGTTTCACTCTGTTCTCTCCTATATAGATAGATGAATTTGGAACTCTAAATCCAACATGGTTTGTAGTAGCTCTTTGAAACTTGACAAAATAAAGGAGTTCTCAGTTTTGTCTCTACTGTTTGTTTCCTCTTCATGTAGCCCTAGGAACAGACTGTGGAAAAGCACTTTCATTGAGAGTGGTTGCCAAGCTTCTAAGAAATAACGAGTTTACGAAATACCAGCAAATATTTTTTCACCCAATCTTAATGACACTTGGTGGTGAGGATCAGTCCACAAATCCCACTTGGCTCACCAAATTTTGTTCTTCTATGTTGAAGCATTCGTTACAGTAGCAGTTTTTATTTTTAGGTTTCACTCTGTTCTCTCCTATATAGATAGATGAATTTGGAACTCTAAATCCAACATGGTTTGTAGTAGCTCTTTGAAATTTGACGAAATTATGGAGTTCTCAGTTTTGTCTCTATGATTTGTTTCCGCTTCATGTAGCCCTAAGCAGTGACTGTGGAAAAGCACTTTCCTTGAGAGGGGTTGCCAAACTTCCATGAAATTACGAGTTTCCGAAATACCAGCAAATATTTTTTCACCCAATCTTGATGATACTTGGTGATAATGATCAGTACACAAATCCCAGTTTTCTCACAAAATTTTGTTCTTCTAGGTTGAAACGTTCGTCTACAGTAGCAGTTTTTATGTTTATTTTTCATCTGTTCTCTGCTATATAGATAGATGAATTTGGAACTTTAAATCCAACATGGTTTGTAGTGGCTCTTTGAAACTTGACAAAATAAAGGAGTTCTCAGTTTTGTCTCTATGGTTTGTTTCTTCTTCAAGTAGCCCTAGGCACAGACGGTGGAAACGCACTTTCATTGAGAGGGGTTGCCAAGCTTCCAAGAAATTACGAGTTTCCGAAATACCAGCAAATATTTTTTCACCCAATCGTGATGATACTTGGTGTTTACGATCGGTACACCATTCCCACTTGACTCACCAAATTTTGTTCTTCTAAGTTGAAGCGTTCGATTTCAGTAGCAGTTTTTATTTTTAGGCTTTACTCTGTTCTCTCCTATATAGATAGATGAATTTGGAACTCTAAATCCAACATGGTTTGTAGTAGCTCTTTGAAACTTGACAAAATAAAGGAGTTATCACTTTTGTCTCTATTATTTGTTTCCGCTTCAAGTAGCCCTAAGCAGAGACTGTGGAAAAACACTTTCATTGAGAGGGGTTGCCAAGCTTCTAAGAAAGAACGAGTTTCCGAATTACCAGCAAATATTTTTTACCCAATCTTGATGATACTTGGTGGAGAAGATCAGTACACAAATCCCAAATGGCTCACCAAATTTTCTTCTTCTAGGTTGAAGAGTTCGTCTACAGTAGCAGTTTTTATATTTAGGTTTCACTCTGTTCTCTCCTATATAGACAGATGAATTTGGAACTCTAAATCCAATATTGTTTGTAGTAGCTCTTTGAAACTTGACAAAATAAAGGAGTGCTCAGTTTTGTCTCTATGATTTGTTCCTGCTTCAAGTAGTCCTAAGCAGAGACTGTGGAGAAGCACTTTCATTGAGAGGGGTTACCAAGCTTCCAAGAAATTACGAGTTTCCGAAATACCAGCAAATATTTTTTCATCCATAATTCATTGTACTTGGTGGTATTCATAGGTACACAAATCCCACTTGGCTCTCCAAATTTTGTTCTGCTCGGATGAAGCGTTTGTCTACAGTAGCAGTTTTCATATTTATGTTTCACTCTGTTCTCTCCTATACAGATAGACGAATTTGGAACTCTAAATACAATATGGTTTGTAGTAGCTCTTTGAAACTTGACAAAGTAAAGGAGTTCTCAGCTTTGTCTCTATGATTTGTTTCCGCTTCATGTAGCCCTAAGCAGAGTTTGTGGAAAAGCACTTTCATTGAGAGGGGTTTCCAAGCTTCTAAGAAATAACGAGTTTCCGAAATACAAGCAAATATTTTTTCACCCAATGTTGATGATACTTGGTGGTAATGATCAGACAACAAATCCCACTTGGCTCACCAAATTTTGCTCTTCTAGGTTGAAGCATTCCTCTACCTTAGCAGTTTTTATATTTAGGTTTCCCTCTGTTCTCTCCTATATAGATAGATGAATTTGGAACTCTAAATCCAACATGCTTTGCAGTAGCTCTTTGAAACTTGACAAAATAAAGTAGTTCTCAGTTTTGTCTCTATGGTTTGTTTCCTCTTCAAGTAGCCCTAAGCACAGACGGTGGAAAAGCACTTTCATTGAGAGCGGTTGCCACGCTTCTAAGAAATAACGAGTTTCCGAAATACCAGCAAATATTATTTCACCCAATCTTGATGATACTTGGTGGTAATGATCGGTACACAAATCCCACTTGACACACCAAATTTTGTTCTTCTAGGTTGAATCGTTCGTCTACTGTAGCAGTTTTATATTTAGGTTTCCCTCTGTTCTCTCCTATATAGATATATGAATTTGGAACACTAAATCCAACATGGTTTGCAGTAGCTCTTTCAAACTTGACAAAATAAAGTAGTTCTCAGTTTTGTCTCTATATTTTGTTTCCTCTTCAAGTAGACCTAGGCACAGACTGTGGAAAAGCACTTTCACTGAGAGTGGTTGCCAGCTTCTAAGAAATAACGAGTATCCGAAATACCAGCAAATATTTTTTCACGTAATCTTAATGATACCTGATGGTAATGATCAGTACACAAATCCCACTTGGCTCACCAAATTTTGTTCTTCTAGGTTGAAGCGTTCGTTTACAGTAGCAGTTTTTATTTTTAGGTTTCACTCTGTTCTCTTGTATATAGATAGATCAATTTGGAACTCTAAATCCAACATGGTTTGTAGTAGCTCTTTGAAACTTGACAAAATAAAGGAGTTTTCAGTTTTGTCTCAATGGTGTGTTTCCTCTTCAAGTACCCCTAGGAACAGACTGTGGAAAAGCACTTTCATTGAGTGGGGTTGCCAAGCTTCTAAGAAACAACGAGTTTCCGAAATACCAGCAAATATTTTTTCAAGCAATCTTGATCACACTTGGTGGTAATGATCAGTACACAAATCCCACTTGGTCACCAAATTTGTTCTTCTAGGTTGAAGCGTTCATCTACAGTAGCAGTATTTATGTTTATGTTTCATCTGTTCTCTGCTATATAGATAGATGAATTTGGAACTCTAAATCCTACATGGTTTGTAGAGGCTCTTGGAAACTTGACAAAATAAAGGAGTTCTCTGTTTTGTCTCTATGTTTTGTTTCCTCTTAAAGTACCCCTAGGCACAGACGGTGGAAGCGCACTTTCATTGAGAGGGGTTGCCAAGCTTCCAAGAAATTACGAGTTTCCCAAATACCAGAAAATATTTTTTCACCCAATGTTGATGATACGTGGGGGTAATGATCGGTACCCAAATCCCACTTGGCTCACCAAATTTTGTTCTTGTAAGTTGAAGCGTTCGTATACAGTAGCAATTTTTATATTTAGGTTTCACTCTGTTCTCTGCTATATAGATAGATGAATTTGGAACTCTAAATCCAACATGGTTTGTAGTAGCTCTTTGAAATTTGACGAAATTATGGAGTTCTCAGTTTTGTCTCTATGATTTGTTTCCGCTTCATGTAGCCCTAAGCAGTGACTGTGGAAAAGCACTTTCCTTGAGAGGGGTTGCCAAACTTCCATGAAATTACGAGTTTCCGAAATACCAGCAAATATTTTTTCACCCAATCTTGATGATACTTGGTGATAATGATCAGTACACAAATCCCAGTTTTCTCACAAAATTTTGTTCTTCTAGGTTGAAACGTTCGTCTACAGTAGCAGTTTTTATGTTTATT
>NW_027510707.1:0-31447 GCF_048772815.1 Callospermophilus lateralis
TTTTATTTTTTGTTTCCTCTGGATGTAGACCTAAGCAGAGACTGACGAAAGACACATTCAATGAAAGGCGTTGTTAGGCTGCCAAAATACTACAGTCTCCTGAAATCTCAACATATTTTTTTTTCCGACCTTCATGATCATTTCAAGTAATGAGCAGTGCACCAATAAAACGTGGATGTTCAAGTTTCGTTCTCCTAGGTTGAAGCATTCGTTTGCGGTAACAGTTTGAATTTTTAGTTTTCACTCTGTTTTCTCCTATATTGACAGATGCAGTTCGAACTCTAAATAAAACATGGTTTGTGCTAGCTTCATGAAACTTGACACAATAAAGTAGTTCTACGTTCTATCTCTAAGGTTTGTTTCCTCTTGATATAGCCTTAAGCAGAGACTGGCGAATAACACTTTCAATGAAAGGCGTTTTTAAGCTTCCAAAAAACTACCGTCTCCTGAAATCTCAACATATATTTTTTCATCCAATCTTCATGATTCTTTCAAGTATTGATCAGTACACCAATCAAACGTGGATGCCCAAGTTTTGTTCTTCTAGGTTGTAGCATTCGTTTGCAGGAACAGTTAGAAATTATAGGTTTCACTCTGTTTTCTCCTATATTGACAGATGCAGTTAGAACTCTAAATCAAACACGGTTTGTGCTAGCTTCTTGAAACTTGACACAATAAAGTAGTTCTACGTTCTATCTCTAAGGTTTGTTTCCTCTTGTATCCTAAAGCTGGGACTGGCGAATAACACTTATACTGAAAGAGGTTGCCAACTTCCAACACACTAGAGTCTCCTGAAATCTCAACATATATTTTTTCATCCAATCTTCATGATACTTTCAAGTAATGATCAGTACACCAATCCCACTTGGATGCCAAAGTTTAGTTCTCCTAGATTGAAGCATTCTTTTGGAGTAACAGTTTGAATTTTTAGGTTTCACTCTGTTTTCTCCTAATTTGACAAATGTAGTTTGAACTCTAAATCAAACACGGTTTGTGCTAGCTTCTTGAAACTTGAAACAGTAAAGAAGTTCTACATTCTATTTTTATTTTTTGTTTCCTCTGGATGTAGACCTAAGCAGAGACTGACGAAAGACACATTCAAAGAAAGGCGTTGTTAGGCTGCCAAAATACTACAGTCTCCTGAAATCTCAACATATTTTTTTTTTTCCGACCTTTATGATCATTTCAAGTAATGAGCAGTACACCAATAAAACGTGGATGTTCAAGTTTCGTTCTCCTAGGTTGAAGCATTCGTTTGCAGTAACAGTTTGAATTTTTAGTTTTCACTCTGTTTTCTCCTATATTAACAGATGCAGTTCGAACTCTAAATCAAACATGGTTTGTGCTAGCTTCTTGAAACTTGACACAATAAAGTAGTTCTACGTTCTATCTCTAAGGTTTGTTTCCTCTTGATGTAGCCTTAAGCAGAGACTGGCGAATAACACTTTCAATGAAAGGCGTTGTTAAGCTTTCAAAAAACTACCGTCTCCTGAAATCTCAACATATATCTTTTCATCCAATCTTCATGATTCTTTAAAGTATTGATCAGTACACCAATCAAACGTGGATGCCCAAGTTTTGTTCTTCTAGGTTGTTTCATTCGTTTGCAGGAACAGTTAGAAATTATAGGTTTCACTCTGTTTTCTCCTATATTGACAGATGCAGTTAGAACTCTAAATCAAACACGGTTTGTGCTAGCTTCTTGAAACTTGACACAAGAAAGTAGTTTACGTTCTATCTCTAAGGTTTGTTTCCTGTTGTATCCTAAAGCTGGGACTGGCGAATAACACTTATACTGAAAGGGGTTGCCAAACTTCCAACACACTAGAGTCTCCTGAAATCTCAACATATATTTTTTCATCCAATCTTCATGATACTTTCAAGTAATGATCAGTACACCAATCCCACTTGGATGCCAAAGTTTAGTTCTCCTAGATTGAAGCATTCTTTTGGAGTACCAGTTTGAATTTTTAGGTTTAACTCTGTTTTCTCCTATATTGACAAATGTAGTTCGAACTCTAAATCAAACACGGTTTGTGCTAGCTTCTTGAAACTTGAAACAGTAAAGTAGTTCTACATTCTATTTTTATTTTTTGTTTCCTCTGGATGTAGACCTAAGCAGAGACTCACGAAAGACACATTCAATGAAAGGCGTTGTTAGGCTGCCAAAATACTACAGTCTCCTGAAATCTCAACAAATTTTTTTTTCCGACCTTCATGATCATTTCAAGTAATGAGCAGTACACCAATAAAACGTGGATGTTCAAGTTTCATTCTCCTAGGTTGAAGCATTCATTTGCAGTAACAGTTTGAATTTTTAGTTTTCACTCTGTTTTCTCCTATATTGACAGATGCAGTTCGAACTCTAAATCAAACATGGTTTGTGCTAGCTTCTTGAAACTTGACACAATAAAGTAGTTCTACGTTCTATCTCTAAGGTTTGTTTCCTCTTGATGTAGCATTAAGCAGAGACTGGCGAATAACACTTTCAATGAAAGGCGTTGTTAAGCTTTCAAAAAACTACCGTCTCCTGAAATCTCAACATATATCTTTTCATCCAATCTTCATGATTCTTTAAAGTATTGATCAGTACACCAATCAAACGTGGATGCCCAAGTTTTGTTCTTCTAGGTTGTTTCATTCGTTTGCAGGAACAGTTAGAAATTATAGGTTTCACTCTGTTTTCTCCTATATTGACAGATGCAGTTAGAACTCTAAATCAAACACGGTTTGTGCTAGCTTCTTGAAACTTGACACAAGAAAGTAGTTTACGTTCTATCTCTAAGGTTTGTTTCCTGTTGTATCCTAAAGCTGGGACTGGCGAATAACACTTATACTGAAAGGGGTTGCCAAACTTCCAACACACTAGAGTCTCCTGAAATCTCAACATATATTTTTTCATCCAATCTTCATGATACTTTCAAGTAATGATCAGTACACCAATCCCACTTGGATGCCAAAGTTAAGTTCTCCTAGATTGAAGCATTCTTTTGGAGTACCAGTTTGAATTTTTAGGTTTAACTCTGTTTTCTCCTATATTGACAAATGTAGTTCGAACTCTAAATCAAACACGGTTTGTGCTAGCTTCTTGAAACTTGAAACAGTAAAGTAGTTCTACATTCTATTTTTATTTTTTGTTTCCTCTGGATGTAGACCTAAGCAGAGACTCACGAAAGACACATTCAATGAAAGGCGTTGTTAGGCTGCCAAAATACTACAGTCTCCTGAAATCTCAACAAATTTTTTTTTTCCGACCTTCATTATCATTTCAAGTAATGAGCAGTACACCAATAAAACGTGGATGTTCAAGTTTCGTTCTCCTAGGTTGAAGCATTCATTTGCAGTAACAGTTTGAATTTTTAGTTTTCACTCTGTTTTCTCCTATATTGACAGATGCAGTTCGAACTCTAAATCAAACATGGTTTGTGCTAGCTTCTTGAAACTTGACACAATAAAGTAGTTCTACGTTCTATCTCTAAGGTTTGTTTCCTTTTGATGTAGCATTAAGCAGAGACTGGCGAATAACACTTTCAATGAAAGGCTTTGTTAAGCTTCCAAAAAACTACCGTCTCCTGATTCTCAACATATATCTTTTCATCCAACCTTCATGATTCTTTCAAGTATTGATCAGTACACCAATCAAACGTGGATCCCAAGGTTTGTTCTTCTAGGTTGTAGCATTCGTTTGCAGGAACAGTTAGAAATTATAGGTTTCACTCTGTTTTCTCCTATATTGACAGATGCAGTTAGAACTCTAAATCAAACACGGTTTGTGCTAGCTTCTTGAAACTTGACACAATAAAGTAGTTCTACGTTCTATCTCTAAGGTTTGTTTCCTCTTGTATCCTAAAGCTGGGACTGGCGAATAACACTTATACTGAAAGGGGTTGCCAAACTTCCAACACACTAGAGTCTCCTGAAAACTCAACATATATTTTTTCATCCAATCTTCATGATACTCTCAAGTAATGATCAGTACACCAATCCCACTTGGATGCCAAAGTTTAGTTCTCCTGGATTGAAGCATTCTTTTGGAGTAACAGTTTGAATTTTTAGGTTTCACTCTGTTTTCTCCTATATTGACAAATGTAGTTCGAACTCTAAATCAAACACGGTTTGTGCTAGCTTCTTGAAACTTGAAACAGTAAAGTAGTTCTACATTCTATTTTTATTTTTTGTTTCCTCTGGATGTAGACCTAAGCAGAGACTGATGAAAGACACATTCAATGAAAGGCGTTGTTAGGCTGCCAAAATACTACATCTCCAGAAATCTCAACATATTTTTTTTCCGACCTTCATGATCATTTCAAGTAATGAGCAGTACACCAATAAAACGTGGATATTCAAGTTTCGTTCTCCTAGCTTGACGCATTCGTTTGCAGTAACAGTTTGAATTTTTAGTTTTCATACTGTTTTCTCCTATATTGACAGAAGCAGTTCGAACTCTAAATCAAACATGGTTTGTGCTAGCTTCTTGAAACTTGACACAATAAAGTAGTTCTACGTTCTATCTCTAAGGTTTGTTTCCTCTTGATGTAGCCTTAAGCAGAGACTGGCGAATAACACTTTCAATGAAAGGCGTTGTTAAGCTTCCAAAAAAACTACCGTCTCCTGAAATCTCAACATATATTTTTTCATCCAATCTTCATGATTCTTTCAAGTATTGATCAGTACACCAATCAAACGTGGATGCCCAAGTTTTGTTCTTCTAGGTTGTAGCATTCGTTTGCAGGAACAGTTAGAAATTATAGGTTTCACTCTGTTTTCTCCTATATTGACAGATGCAGTTAGAACTCTAAATCAAACACGGTTTGTGCTAGCTTCTTGAAACTTGACACAATAAAGTAGTTCTACGTTCTATCTCTAAGGTTTGTTTCCTCTTGTATCCTAAAGCTGGGACTGGCGAATAACATTTATTCTGAAAGGGGTTGCCAAATTTCCAACACACTAGAGTCTCCTGAAATCTCAACATATATTTTTTCATCCAATCTTCAAGATACTCTCAAGTAATGAGCAGTACACCAATCCCACTTGGATGCCAAAGTTTAGTTCTCCTAGATTGAAGCATTCTTTTGGAGTAACAGTTTGAATTTTTAGGTTTCACTCTGTTTTCTCCTATATTGACAAATGTAGTTCGAACTCTAAATCAAACACGGTTTGTGCTAGCTTCTTGAAACTTGAAACAGTAAAGTAGTTCTACATTCTATTTTTATTTTTTGTTTCCTCTGGATGTAGACCTAAGCAGAGACTGACGAAAGACACATTCAATGAAAGGCGTTGTTAGGCTGCCAAAATACTACAGGCTCCTGAAATCTCAACATATTTATTTTTCCGACCTTCATGATAATTTCAAGTAATGAGCAGTACACCAATAAACGTGGATGTTCAAGTTCCGTTCTCCTAGGTTGAAGCATTCGTTTGCAGTAACAGTTTGAATTTTTAGTTTTCACTCTGTTTTCTCCTATATTGACAGATGCAGTTCGAACTCTAAATCAAACATGGTTTGTGCTAGCTTCTTGAAACTTTACACAATAAAGTAGTTCTACATTCTATCTCTAAGGTTTGTTTCCTCTTGATGTAGCCTTAAGCAGAGACTGGCGAATAACACTTTCAATGAAAGGCGTTGTTAAGCTTCCAAAAAACTACCGTCTCCTGAAATCTCAACATATATTTTTTCATCCAATCTTCATGATTCTTTCAAGTATTGATCAGTACACCAATCAAACGTGGATGCCCAAGTTTTGTTCTTCTAGGTTGTAGCATTCGTTTGCAGGAACAATTAGAAATTATAGGTTTCACTCTGTTTTCTCCTATATTGACAGATGCAGTTAGAACTCTAAATCAAACACGGTTTGTGCTAGCTTCTTGAAACTTGACACAATAAAGTAGTTCTACGTTCTATCTCTAAGGTTTGTTTCCTCTTGTATCCTAAAGCTGGGACTGGCGAATAACACTTATTCTGAAAGGGGTTGCCAAACTTCCAACACACTAGAGTCTCCTGAAATCTCAACATATATTTTTTCATCCAATCTTCATGATACTTTCAAGTAATGAGCAGTACACCAATCCCACGTGGATGCCAAAGTTTAGTTCTCCTAGATTGAAGCATTCTTTTGGAGTAACAGTTTGAATTTTTAGGTTTCACTCTGTTTTCTCCTATATTGACAAATGTAGTTCGGACTCTAAATCAAACACGGTTTGTGCTAGCTTCTTGAAACTTGAAAGAGTAAAGTAGTTCTACATTCTATTTTTATTTTTTGTTTCCTCTGGATGTAGACCTAAGCAGAGACTGATGAAAGACACATTCAATGAAAGGCGTTGTTAGGCTGCCAAAATACTACATCTCCTGAAATCTCAACATATTTTTTTTCCGACCTTCATGATCATTTCAAGTAATGAGCAGTACACCAATAAAACGTGGATATTCAAGTTTCGTTCTCCTAGCTTGACGCATTCGTTTGCAGTAACAGTTTGAATTTTTAGTTTTCATACTGTTTTCTCCTATATTGACAGAAGCAGTTCGAACTCTAAATCAAACATGGTTTGTGCTAGCTTCTTGAAACTTGACACAATAAAGTAGTTCTACGTTCTATCTCTAAGGTTTGTTTCCTCTTGATGTAGCCTTAAGCAGAGACTGGCGAATAACACTTTCAATGAAAGGCGTTGTTAAGCTTTCAAAAACTACCGTCTCTTGAAATCTCAACATATATCTTTTCATCCAATCTTCATGATTCTTTAAAGTATTTATCAGTACACCAATCAAACGTGGATGCCCAAGTTTTGTTCTCCTAGGTTGTTTCATTCGTTTGCAGGAACAGTTAGAAATTATAGGTTTCACTCTGTTTTCTCCTATATTGACAGATGCAGTTAGAACTCTAAATCAAACACGGTTTGTGCTAGCTTCTTGAAACTTGACACAAGAAAGTAGTTTACGTTCTATCTCTAAGGTTTGTTTCCTCTTGTATCCTAAAGCTGGGACTGGCGAATAACACTTATACTGAAAGGGGTTGCCAAACTTCCAACACACTAGAGTCTCCTGAAATCTCAACATATATTTTTTCATCCAATCTTCATGATACTTTCAAGTAATGATCAGTACACCAATCCCACTTGGATGCCAAAGTTTAGTTCTCCTAGATTGAAGCATTCTATTGGAGTAACAGTTTGAATTTTTAGGTTTCACTCTGTTTTCACCTATATTGACAAATGTATTTCGAACTCTAAATCAAACACGGTTTGTGCTAGCTTCTTGAAACTTGAAACAGTAAAGTAGTTCTACATTCTATTTTTATTTTTTCTTTCCTCTGGATGTAGACCTAAGCAGAGACTGACGAAAGACACATTCAATGAAAGGCGTTGTTAGGCTGCCAAAATACTACAGGCTCCTGAAATCTCAACATATTTATTTTTCCGACCTTCATGATAATTTCAAGTAATGAGCAGTACACCAATAAAACGTGGATGTTCAAGTTCCGTTCTCCTAGGTTGAAGCATTCGTTTGCAGTAACAGTTTGAATTTTTAGTTTTCACTCTGTTTTCTCCTATATTGACAGATGCAGTTCGAACTCTAAATCAAACATGGTTTGTGCTAGCTTCTTGAAACTTGACACAATAAAGTAGTTCTACATTCTATCTCTAAGGTTTGTTTCCTCTTGATGTAGCCTTAAGCAGAGACTGGCGAATAACACTTTCAATGAAAGGCGTTGTTAAGCTTCCAAAAAACTACCGTCTCCTGAAATCTCAACATATATTTTTTCATCCAATCTTCATGATTCTTTCAAGTATTGATCAGTACACCAATCAAACGTGGATGCCCAAGTTTTGTTCTTCTAGGTTGTAGCATTCGTTTGCAGGAACAATTAGAAATTATAGGTTTCACTCTGTTTTCTCCTCTATTGACAGATGCAGTTAGAACTCTAAATCAAACACGGTTTGTGCTAGCTTCTTGAAACTTGACACAATAAAGTAGTTCTACGTTCTATCTCTAAGGTTTGTTTCCTCTTGTATCCTAAAGCTGGGACTGGCGAATAACACTTATTCTGAAAGGGGTTGCCAAACTTCCAACACACTAGAGTCTCCTGAAATCTCAACATATATTTTTTCATCCAATCTTCATGATACTTTCAAGTAATGAGCAGTACACCAATCCCACGTGGATGCCAAAGTTTAGTTCTCCTAGATTGAAGCATTCTTTTGGAGTAACAGTTTGAATTTTTAGGTTTCACTCTGTTTTCTCCTATATTGACAAATGTAGTTCGGACTCTAAATCAAACACGGTTTGTGCTAGCTTCCTGAAACTTGAAAGAGTAAAGTAGTTCTACATTCTATTTTTATTTTTTGTTTCCTCTGGATGTAGACCTAAGCAGAGACTGATGAAAGACACATTCAATGAAAGGCGTTGTTAGGCTGCCAAAATACTACATCTCCTGAAATCTCAACATATTTTTTTTCCGACCTTCATGATCATTTCAAGTAATGAGCAGTACACCAATAAAACGTGGATATTCAAGTTTCGTTCTCCTAGCTTGACGCATTCGTTTGCAGTAACAGTTTGAATTTTTAGTTTTCATACTGTTTTCTCCTATATTGACAGAAGCAGTTCGAACTCTAAATCAAACATGGTTTGTGCTAGCTTCTTGAAACTTGACACAATAAAGTAGTTCTACGTTCTATCTCTAAGGTTTGTTTCCTCTTGATGTAGCCTTAAGCAGAGACTGGCGAATAACACTTTCAATGAAAGGCGTTGTTAAGCTTTCAAAAACTACCGTCTCTTGAAATCTCAACATATATCTTTTCATCCAATCTTCATGATTCTTTAAAGTATTTATCAGTACACCAATCAAACGTGGATGCCCAAGTTTTGTTCTCCTAGGTTGTTTCATTCGTTTGCAGGAACAGTTAGAAATTATAGGTTTCACTCTGTTTTCTCCTATATTGACAGATGCAGTTAGAACTCTAAATCAAACACGGTTTGTGCTAGCTTCTTGAAACTTGACACAAGAAAGTAGTTTACGTTCTATCTCTAAGGTTTGTTTCCTCTTGTATCCTAAAGCTGGGACTGGCGAATAACACTTATACTGAAAGGGGTTGCCAAACTTCCAACACACTAGAGTCTCCTGAAATCTCAACATATATTTTTTCATCCAATCTTCATGATACTTTCAAGTAATGATCAGTACACCAATCCCACTTGGATGCCAAAGTTTAGTTCTCCTAGATTGAAGCATTCTATTGGAGTAACAGTTTGAATTTTTAGGTTTCACTCTGTTTTCACCTATATTGACAAATGTATTTCGAACTCTAAATCAAACACGGTTTGTGCTAGCTTCTTGAAACTTGAAACAGTAAAGTAGTTCTACATTCTATTTTTATTTTTTCTTTCCTCTGGATGTAGACCTAAGCAGAGACTGACGAAAGACACATTCAATGAAAGGCGTTGTTAGGCTGCCAAAATACTACAGGCTCCTGAAATCTCAACATATTTATTTTTCCGACCTTCATGATAATTTCAAGTAATGAGCAGTACACCAATAAAACGTGGATGTTCAAGTTCCGTTTCCTAGGTTGAAGCATTCTTTTGCAGTAACAGTTTGAATTTTTAGTTTTCACTCTGTTTTCTCCTATATTGACAGATGCAGTTCGAACTCTAAATCAAACATGGTTTGTGCTAGCTTCTTGAAACTTGACACAATAAAGTAGTTCTACATTCTATCTCTAAGGTTTGTTTCCTCTTGATGTAGCCTTAAGCAGAGACTGGCGAATAACACTTTCAATGAAAGGCGTTGTTAAGCTTCCAAAAAACTACCGTCTCCTGAAATCTCAACATATATTTTTTCATCCAATCTTCATGATTCTTTCAAGTATTGATCAGTACACCAATCAAACGTGGATGCTCAAGTTCTGTTCTTCTAGGTTGTAGCATTCGTTTGCAGGAACAGTTAGAAATTGTAGGTTTCACTCTGTTTTCTCCTATATTAACAGATGCAGTTAGAACTCTAAATCAAACACGGTTTGTGCTAGCTTCTTGAAACCTGAAACAGTAAAGTAGTTCTACATACTATTTTTATTTTTTGTTTCCTCTGGATGTAGACCTAAGCAGAGACTGACGAAAGACACATTCAATGAAAGGCGTTGTTAGGCTGCCAAAATACTACAGTCTCCTGAAATCTCAACATATTTTTTTTTTCCGACCTTCATGATCATTTCAAGTAATGAGCAGTGCACCAATAAAACGTGGATGTTCAAGTTTCGTTCTCCTAGGTTGAAGCATTCGTTTGCGGTAACAGTTTGAATTTTTAGTTTTCACTCTGTTTTCTCCTATATTGACAGATGCAGTTCGAACTCTAAATAAAACATGGTTTGTGCTAGCTTCATGAAACTTGACACAATAAAGTAGTTCTACGTTCTATCTCTAAGGTTTGTTTCCTCTTGATATAGCCTTAAGCAGAGACTGGCGAATAACACTTTCAATGAAAGGCGTTTTTAAGCTTCCAAAAAACTACCGTCTCCTGAAATCTCAACATATATTTTTTCATCCAATCTTCATGATTCTTTCAAGTATTGATCAGTACACCAATCAAACGTGGATGCCCAAGTTTTGTTCTTCTAGGTTGTAGCATTCGTTTGCAGGAACAGTTAGAAATTATAGGTTTCACTCTGTTTTCTCCTATATTGACAGATGCAGTTAGAACTCTAAATCAAACACGGTTTGTGCTAGCTTCTTGAAACTTGACACAATAAAGTAGTTCTACGTTCTATCTCTAAGGTTTGTTTCCTCTTGTATCCTAAAGCTGGGACTGGCGAATAACACTTATACTGAAAGAGGTTGCCAAACTTCCAACACACTAGAGTCTCCTGAAATCTCAACATATATTTTTTCATCCAATCTTCATGATACTTTCAAGTAATGATCAGTACACCAATCCCACTTGGATGCCAAAGTTTAGTTCTCCTAGATTGAAGCATTCCTTTTGGAGTAACAGTTTGAATTTTTAGGTTTCACTCTGTTTTCTCCTAATTTGACAAATGTAGTTTGAACTCTAAATCAAACACGGTTTGTGCTAGCTTCTTGAAACTTGAAACAGTAAAGAAGTTCTACATTCTATTTTTATTTTTTGTTTCCTCTGGATGTAGACCTAAGCAGAGACTGACGAAGACACATTCAAAGAAAGGCGTTGTTAGGCTGCCAAAATACTACAGTCTCCTGAAATCTCAACATATTTTTTTTTTCCGACCTTTATGATCATTTCAAGTAATGAGCAGTACACCAATAAAACGTGGATGTTCAAGTTTCGTTCTCCTAGGTTGAAGCATTCGTTTGCAGTAACAGTTTGAATTTTTAGTTTTCACTCTGTTTTCTCCTATATTAACAATGCAGTTCGAACTCTAAATCAAACATGGTTTGTGCTAGCTTCTTGAAACTTGACACAATAAAGTAGTTCTACGTTCTATCTCTAAGGTTTGTTTCCTCTTGATGTAGCCTTAAGCAGAGACTGGCGAATAACACTTTCAATGAAAGGCGTTGTTAAGCTTTCAAAAAACTACCGTCTCCTGAAATCTCAACATATATCTTTTCATCCAATCTTCATGATTCTTTAAAGTATTGATCAGTACACCAATCAAACGTGGATTCCCAAGTTTTGTTCTTCTAGGTTGTTTCATTCGTTTGCAGGAACAGTTAGAAATTATAGGTTTCACTCTGTTTTCTCCTATATTGACAGATGCAGTTAGAACTCTAAATCAAACACGGTTTGTGCTAGCTTCTTGAAACTTGACACAAGAAAGTAGTTTACGTTCTATCTCTAAGGTTTGTTTCCTGTTGTATCCTAAAGCTGGGACTGGCGAATAACACTTATACTGAAAGGGGTTGCCAAACTTCCAACACACTAGAGTCTCCTGAAATCTCAACATATATTTTTTCATCCAATCTTCATGATACTTTCAAGTAATGATCAGTACACCAATCCCACTTGGATGCCAAAGTTTAGTTCTCCTAGATTGAAGCATTCTTTTGGAGTACCAGTTTGAATTTTTAGGTTTAACTCTGTTTTCTCCTATATTGACAAATGTAGTTCGAACTCTAAATCAAACACGGTTTGTGCTAGCTTCTTGAAACTTGAAACAGTAAAGTAGTTCTACATTCTATTTTTATTTTTTGTTTCCTCTGGATGTAGACCTAAGCAGAGACTCACGAAAGACACATTCAATGAAAGGCGTTGTTAGGCTGCCAAAATACTACAGTCTCCTGAAATCTCAACAAATTTTTTTTTTCCGACCCTCATGATCATTTCAAGTAATGAGCAGTACACCAATAAAACGTGGATGTTCAAGTTTCATTCTCCTAGGTTGAAGCATTCATTTGCAGTAACAGTTTGAATTTTTAGTTTTCACTCTGTTTTCTCCTATATTGACAGATGCAGTTCGAACTCTAAATCAAACATGGTTTGTGCTAGCTTCTTGAAACTTGACACAATAAAGTAGTTCTACGTTCTATCTCTAAGGTTTGTTTCCTCTTGATGTAGCCTTAAGCAGAGACTGGCGAATAACACTTTCAATGAAAGGCGTTGTTAAGCTTTCAAAAAACTACCGTCTCCTGAAATCTCAACATATATCTTTTCATCCAATCTTCATGATTCTTTAAAGTATTGATCAGTACACCAATCAAACGTGGATGCCCAAGTTTTGTTCTTCTAGGTTGTTTCATTCGTTTGCAGGAACAGTTAGAAATTATAGGTTTCACTCTGTTTTCTCCTATATTGACAGATGCAGTTAGAACTCTAAATCAAACACGGTTTGTGCTAGCTTCTTGAAACTTGACACAAGAAAGTAGTTTACGTTCTATCTCTAAGGTTTGTTTCCTGTTGTATCCTAAAGCTGGGACTGGCGAATAACACTTATACTGAAAGGGGTTGCCAAACTTCCAACACACTAGAGTCTCCTGAAATCTCAACATATATTTTTTCATCCAATCTTCATGATACTTTCAAGTAATGATCAGTACACCAATCCCACTTGGATGCCAAAGTTAAGTTCTCCTAGATTGAAGCATTCTTTTGGAGTACCAGTTTGAATTTTTAGGTTTAACTCTGTTTTCTCCTATATTGACAAATGTAGTTCGAACTCTAAATCAAACACGGTTTGTGCTAGCTTCTTGAAACTTGAAACAGTAAAGTAGTTCTACATTCTATTTTTATTTTTTGTTTCCTCTGGATGTAGACCTAAGCAGAGACTCACGAAAGACACATTCAATGAAAGGCGTTGTTAGGCTGCCAAAATACTACAGTCTCCTGAAATCTCAACAAATTTTTTTTTTCCGACCTTCATGATCATTTCAAGTAATGAGCAGTACACCAATAAAACGTGGATGTTCAAGTTTCGTTCTCCTAGGTTGAAGCATTCATTTGCAGTAACAGTTTGAATTTTTAGTTTTCACTCTGTTTTCTCCTATATTGACAGATGCAGTTCGAACTCTAAATCAAACATGGTTTGTGCTAGCTTCTTGAAACTTGACACAATAAAGTAGTTCTACGTTCTATCTCTAAGGTTTGTTTCCTTTTGATGTAGCATTAAGCAGAGACTGGCGAATAACACTTTCAATGAAAGGCTTTGTTAAGCTTCCAAAAAACTACCGTCTCCTGATTCTCAACATATATCTTTTCATCCAACCTTCATGATTCTTTCAAGTATTGATCAGTACACCAATCAAACGTGGATCCCAAGGTTTGTTCTTCTAGGTTGTAGCATTCGTTTGCAGGAACAGTTAGAAATTATAGGTTTCACTCTGTTTTCTCCTATATTGACAGATGCAGTTAGAACTCTAAATCAAACACGGTTTGTGGTAGCTTCTTGAAACTTGACACAATAAAGTAGTTCTACGTTCTATCTCTAAGGTTTGTTTCCTCTTGTATCCTAAAGCTGGGACTGGCGAATAACACTTATACTGAAAGGGGTTGCCAAACTTCCAACACACTAGAGTCTCCTGAAAACTCAACATATATTTTTTCATCCAATCTTCATGATACTCTCAAGTAATGATCAGTACACCAATCCCACTTGGATGCCAAAGTTTAGTTCTCCTGGATTGAAGCATTCTTTTGGAGTAACAGTTTGAATTTTTAGGTTTCACTCTGTTTTCTCCTATATTGACAAATGTAGTTCGAACTCTAAATCAAACACGGTTTGTGCTAGCTTCTTGAAACTTGAAACAGTAAAGTAGTTCTACATTCTATTTTTATTTTTTGTTTCCTCTGGATGTAGACCTAAGCAGAGACTGATGAAAGACACATTCAATGAAAGGCGTTGTTAGGCTGCCAAAATACTACATCTCCAGAAATCTCAACATATTTTTTTTCCGACCTTCATGATCATTTCAAGTAATGAGCAGTACACCAATAAAACGTGGATATTCAAGTTTCGTTCTCCTAGCTTGACGCATTCGTTTGCAGTAACAGTTTGAATTTTTAGTTTTCATACTATTTTCTCCTATATTGACAGAAGCAGTTCGAACTCTAAATCAAACATGGTTTGTGCTAGCTTCTTGAAACTTGACACAATAAAGTAGTTCTACGTTCTATCTCTAAGGTTTGTTTCCTCTTGATGTAGCCTTAAGCAGAGACTGGCGAATAACACTTTCAATGAAAGGCGTTGTTAAGCTTCCAAAAAAACTACCGTCTCCTGAAATCTCAACATATATTTTTTCATCCAATCTTCATGATTCTTTCAAGTATTGATCAGTACACCAATCAAACGTGGATGCCCAAGTTTTGTTCTTCTAGGTTGTAGCATTCGTTTGCAGGAACAGTTAGAAATTATAGGTTTCACTCTGTTTTCTCCTATATTGACAGATGCAGTTAGAACTCTAAATCAAACACGGTTTGTGCTAGCTTCTTGAAACTTGACACAATAAAGTAGTTCTACGTTCTATCTCTAAGGTTTGTTTCCTCTTGTATCCTAAAGCTGGGACTGGCGAATAACATTTATTCTGAAAGGGGTTGCCAAATTTCCAACACACTAGAGTCTCCTGAAATCTCAACATATATTTTTTCATCCAATCTTCAAGATACTCTCAAGTAATGAGCAGTACACCAATCCCACTTGGATGCCAAAGTTTAGTTCTCCTAGATTGAAGCATTCTTTTGGAGTAACAGTTTGAATTTTTAGGTTTCACTCTGTTTTCTCCTATATTGACAAATGTAGTTCGAACTCTAAATCAAACACGGTTTGTGCTAGCTTCTTGAAACTTGAAACAGTAAAGTAGTTCTACATTCTATTTTTATTTTTTGTTTCCTCTGGATGTAGACCTAAGCAGAGACTGACGAAAGACACATTCAATGAAAGGCGTTGTTAGGCTGCCAAAATACTACAGGCTCCTGAAATCTCAACATATTTATTTTTCCGACCTTCATGATAATTTCAAGTAATGAGCAGTACACCAATAAAACGTGGATGTTCAAGTTCCGTTCTCCTAGGTTGAAGCATTCGTTTGCAGTAACAGTTTGAATTTTTAGTTTTCACTCTGTTTTCTCCTATATTGACAGATGCAGTTCGAACTCTAAATCAAACATGGTTTGTGCTAGCTTCTTGAAACTTGACACAATAAAGTAGTTCTACATTCTATCTCTAAGGTTTGTTTCCTCTTGATGTAGCCTTAAGCAGAGACTGGCGAATAACACTTTCAATGAAAGGCGTTGTTAAGCTTCCAAAAAACTACCGTCTCCTGAAATCTCAACATATATTTTTTCATCCAATCTTCATGATTCTTTCAAGTATTGATCAGTACACCAATCAAACGTGGATGCCCAAGTTTTGTTCTTCTAGGTTGTAGCATTCGTTTGCAGGAACAATTAGAAATTATAGGTTTCACTCTGTTTTCTCCTATATTGACAGATGCAGTTAGAACTCTAAATCAAACACGGTTTGTGCTAGCTTCTTGAAACTTGACACAATAAAGTAGTTCTACGTTCTATCTCTAAGGTTTGTTTCTTCTTGTATCCTAAAGCTGGGACTGGCGAATAACACTCATTCTGAAAGGGGTTGCCAAACTTCCAACACACTAGAGTCTCCTGAAATCTCAACATATATTTTTTCATCCAATCTTCATGATACTTTCAAGTAATGAGCAGTACACCAATCCCACGTGGATGCCAAAGTTTAGTTCTCCTAGATTGAAGCATTCTTTTGGAGTAACAGTTTGAATTTTTAGGTTTCACTCTGTTTTCTCCTATATTGACAAATGTAGTTCGGACTCTAAATCAAACACGGTTTGTGCTAGCTTCTTGAAACTTGAAAGAGTAAAGTAGTTCTACATTCTATTTTTATTTTTTGTTTCCTCTGGATGTAGACCTAAGCAGAGACTGATGAAAGACACATTCAATGAAAGGCGTTGTTAGGCTGCCAAAATACTACATCTCCTGAAATCTCAACATATTTTTTTTCCGACCTTCATGATCATTTCAAGTAATGAGCAGTACACCAATAAAACGTGGATATTCAAGTTTCGTTCTCCTAGCTTGACGCATTCGTTTGCAGTAACAGTTTGAATTTTTAGTTTTCATACTGTTTTCTCAAATATTGACAGAAGCAGTTCGAACTCTAAATCAAACATGGTTTGTGCTAGCTTCTTGAAACTTGACACAATAAAGTAGTTCTACGTTCTATCTCTAAGGTTTGTTTCCTCTTGATGTAGCCTTAAGCAGAGACTGGCGAATAACACTTTCAATGAAAGGCGTTGTTAAGCTTTCAAAAACTACCGTCTCCTGAAATCTCAACATATATCTTTTCATCCAATCTTCATGATTCTTTAAAGTATTTATCAGTACACCAATCAAACGTGGATGCCCAAGTTTTGTTCTCCTAGGTTGTTTCATTCGTTTGCAGGAACAGTTAGAAATTATAGGTTTCACTCTGTTTTCTCCTATATTGACAGATGCAGTTAGAACTCTAAATCAAACACGGTTTGTGCTAGCTTCTTGAAACTTGACACAAGAAAGTAGATTACGTTCTATCTCTAAGGTTTGTTTCCTGTTGTATCCTAAAGCTGGGACTGGCGAATAACACTTATACTGAAAGGGGTTGCCAAACTTCCAACACACTAGAGTCTCCTGAAATCTCAACATATATTTTTTCATCCAATCTTCATGATACTTTCAAGTAATGATCAGTACACCAATTCCACTTGGATGCCAAAGTTTAGTTCTCCTAGATTGAAGCATTCTTTTGGAGTAACAGTTTGAATTTTTAGGTTTCACTCTGTTTTCTCCTATATTGACAAATGTAGTTCGAACTCTAAATCAAACACGGTTTGTGCTAGCTTCTTGAAACTTGAAACAGTAAAGTAGTTCTACATTCTATTTTTATTTTTTCTTTCCTCTGGATGTAGACCTAAGCAGAGACTGACGAAAGACACATTCAATGAAAGGCGTTGTTAGGCTGCCAAAATACTACAGGCTCCTGAAATCTCAACATATTTATTTTTCCGACCTTCATGATAATTTCAAGTAATGAGCAGTACACCAATAAAACGTGGATGTTCAAGTTCCGTTTCCTAGGTTGAAGCATTCGTTTGCAGTAACAGTTTGAATTTTTAGTTTTCACTCTGTTTTCTCCTATATTGACAGATGCAGTTCGAACTCTAAATCAAACATGGTTTGTGCTAGCTTCTTGAAACTTGACACAATAAAGTAGTTCTACATTCTATCTCTAAGGTTTGTTTCCTCTTGATGTAGCCTTAAGCAGAGACTGGCGAATAACACTTTCAATGAAAGGCGTTGTTAAGCTTCCAAAAAACTACCGTCTCCTGAAATCTCAACATATATTTTTTCATCCAATCTTCATGATTCTTTCAAGTATTGATCAGTACACCAATCAAACGTGGATGCTCAAGTTCTGTTCTTCTAGGTTGTAGCATTCGTTTGCAGGAACAGTTAGAAATTGTAGGTTTCACTCTGTTTTCTCCTATATTAACAGATGCAGTTAGAACTCTAAATCAAACACGGTTTGTGCTAGCTTCTTGAAACTTGACACAATAAAGTAGTTCTACGTTCTATCTCTAAGGTTTGTTTCCTCTTGTATCCTAAAGCTGGGACTGGCGAATAACACTTATACTGAAAGGGGTTGCCAAACTTCCAACACACTAGAGTCTCCTGAAATCTCAACATATATTTTTTCATCCAATCTTCATGATACTTTCAAGTAATGATCAGTACACCAATCCCACTTGGATGCCAAAGTTTAGTTCTCCTAGATTGAAGCATTCTTTTGGAGTAACAGTTTGAATTTTTAGGTTTCACTCTGTTTTCTCCTATATTGACAAATGTAGTTCGAACTCTAAATCAAACACGGTTTGTGCTAGCTTCTTGAAACTTGAAACAGTAAAGTAGTTCTACATTCTATTTTTATTTTTTGTTTCCTCTGGATGTAGACCTAAGCAGAGACTGATGAAAGACACATTCAATGAAAGGCATTGTTAGGCTGCCAAAATACTACAGTCTCCTGAAATTTCAACATATTTTTTTCCGACCTTCATGATCATTTCAAGTAATGAGCAGTACACCAATAAAACGTGGATATTCAAGTTTCGTTCTCCTAGCTTGAAGCATTCGTTTGCAGTAACAGTTTGAATTTTTAGTTTTCACTCTGTTTTCTCCTATATTGACAGATGCAGTTCGAACTCTAAATCAAACATGGTTTGTGCTAGCTTCTTGAAACTTGACACAATAAAGTAGTTCTACGTTCTATCTCTAAGATTTGTTTCCTCTTGATGTAGCCTTAAGCAGAGACTGGCGAATAACACTTTCAATGAAAGGCGTTGTTAAGCTTCCAAAAAACTACCGTCTCCTGAAATCTCAACATATATTTTTTCATCCAATCTTCATGATTCTTTCTAGTATTGATCAGTACACCAATCAAACGTGGATGCCCAAGTTTTGTTCTTCTAGGTTGTAGCATTCGTTTGCAGGAACAATCTGAAATTATAGGTTTCACTCTGTTTTCTCCTATATTGACAGATGCAGTTAGAACTCTAAATCAAACACGGTTTGTGCTAGCTTCTTGAAACTTGACACAATAAAGTAGTTCTACGTTCTATCTCTAAGGTTTGTTTCCTCTTGTATCCTAAAGCTGGGACTGGCGAATAACACTTATTCTGAAAGGGGTTGCCAAACTTCCAACACACTAGAGTCTCCTGAAATCTCAACATATATTTTTTCATCCAATCTTCATGATACTTTCAAGTAATGAGCAGTACACCAATCCCACTTGGATGCCAAAGTTTAGTTCTCCTAGATTGAAGCATTCTTTTGGAGTAACAGTTTGAATTTTTAGGTTTCACTCTGTTTTCTCCTATATTGACAAATGTAGTTCGAACTCTAAATCAAACAGGGTTTGTGCTATTTTCTTGAAACTTGAAACAGAAAAGTAGTTCTACATTCTATTTTTATTTTTTGTTTCCTCTGGATGTAGACCTAAGCAGAGTCTGACGAAAGACACATTCAATGAAAGGCGTTGTTAGGCTGCCAAAATACTACAGTCTCCTGAAATCTCAACATATTTTTTTTTCCGACCTTCATGATCATTTCAAGTAATGAGCAGTACACCAATAAAACGTGGATGTTCAAGTTTCGTTCTCCTAGCTTGAAGCATTCGTTTGCAGTAACAGTTTGAATTTTTAGTTTTCACTCTGTTTTCTCCTATATTGACAGATGCAGTTCGAACTCTAAATCAAACATGGTTTGTGCTAGCTTCTTGAAACTTGACACAATAAAGTAGTTCTACGTTCTATCTCTAAGGTTTGTTTCCTCTTGATGTAGCCTTAAGCAGAGACTGGCGAATAACACTTTCAATGAAAGGCGTTGTTAAGCTTCCAAAAAACTACCGTCTCCTGAAATCTCAACATATATTTTTTCATCCAATCTTCATGATTCTTTCAAGTATTGATCAGTACACCAATCAAACGTGGATGCCCAAGTTTTGTTCTTCTAGGTTGTAGCATTCGTTTGCAGGAACAGTTAGAAATTATAGGTTTCACTCTGTTTTCTCCTATATTGACAGATGCAGTTAGAACTCTAAATCAAACACGGTTTGTGCTAGCTTCTTGAAACTTGACACAAGAAAGTAGTTTACGTTCTATCTCTAAGGTTTGTTTCCTCTTGTATCCTAAAGCTGGGACTGGCGAATAACACTTATACTGAAAGGGGTTGCCAAACTTCCAACACACTAGAGTCTCCTGAAATCTCAACATATATTTTTTCATCCAATCTTCATGATACTTTCAAGTAATGATCAGTACACCAATCCCACTTGGATGCCAAAGTTTAGTTCTCCTAGATTGAAGCATTCTTTTGGAGTAACAGTTTGAATTTTTAGGTTTCACTCTGTTTTCTCCTATATTGACAAATGTAGTTCGAACTCTAAATCAAACACGGTTTGTGCTAGCTTCTTGAAACTTGAAACAGTAAAGTAGTTCTACGTTCTATCTCTAAGGTTTGTTTCCTCTTGATGTAGCCTTAAGCAGAGACTGGCGAATAACACTTTCAATGAAAGGCGTTGTTAAGCTTCCAAAAAACTTCCGTCTCCTGAAATCTCAACATATATCTTTTCATCCAATCTTCATGATTCTTTCAGATATTGATCAGTACACCAATCAAACGTGGATGCCCAAGTTTTGTTCTTCTAGGTTGTAGCATTCGTTTGCAGGAACAGTTAGAAATTATAGGTTTCACTCTGTTTTCTCCTATATTGACAGATGCAGTTAGAACTCTAAATCAAACACGGTTTGTGCTAGCTTCTTGAAACTTGACACAATAAAGTAGTTCTACGTTCTATATCTAAGGTTTGTTTCCTCTTGTATCCTAAAGCTGGGACTGGCGAATAACACTTATACTGAAAGGGGTTGCCAAACTTCCAACACACAGGAGTCTCCTGAAATCTCAGCATATATTTTTTCATCCAATCTTCATGATAATTTCAAGTACTGATCAGTACACCAATCCCACTTGGATGCCAAAGTTTAGATCTCCTAGATTGAAGCATTCTTTTGGAGTAACATTTTGAATTTTTAGGTTTCACTCTGTTTTCTCCTATATTGACAAATGTAGTTCGAACTCTAAATCAAACACGGTTTGTGCTAGCTTCTTGAAACTTGAAACAGTAAAGTAGTTCTACATTCTATTTTTATTTTTTGTTTCCTCAGGATGTAGACCTAAGCAGAGACTGACGAAAGACACATTCAATGAAAGGCGTTGTTAGGCTGCCAAAATACTACAGTCTCCTGAAATCTCAACATATTTTTTTTTTCCGACCTTTATGATCATTTCAAGTAATGAGCAGTACACCAATAAAACGTGGATATTCAAGTTTCGTTCTCCTAGCTTGACGCATTCGTTTGCAGTAACAGTTTGAATTTTTAGTTTTCATACTGTTTTCTCCTATATTGACAGAAGCAGTTCGAACTCTAAATCAAACATGGTTTGTGCTAGCTTCTTGAAACTTGACACAATAAAGTAGTTCTACGTTCTATCTAAAGTTTGTTTCCTCTTGATGTAGCCTTAAGCAGAGACTGGCGAATAACACTTTCAATGAAAGGCGTTGTTAAGCTTCCAAAAAACTACCGTCTCCTGAAATCTCAACATATATTTTTTTCATCCAATCTTCATGATTCTTTCAAGTATTGATCAGTACACCAATCAAACGTGGATGCCCAAGTTTTGTTCTTCTAGGTTGTAGCATTCGTTTGCAGGAACAGTTAGAAATTATAGGTTTCACTCTGTTTTCTCCTATATTGACAGATCCAGTTAGAACTCTAAATCAAACACGGTTTGTGCTAGCTTCTTGAAACTTGACACAATAAAGTAGTTCTACGTTCTATCTCTAAGGTTTTTTTCCTCTTGTATCCTAAAGCTGGAACTGGCGAATAACACTTATACTGAAAGGGGTTGCCAAACTTCCAACACACTAGAGTCTCCTGAAATCTCAACATATATTTTTTCATCCAAAATTCATGATACTTTCAAGTAATGTTCAGTACACCAATCCCACTTGGATGCCAAAGTTTAGTTCTCCTAGATTGAAGAATTCTTTTGGAGTAACAGTTTGAATTTTTAGGTTTCACTCTGTTTTCTCCTATATTGACAAATGTAGTTCGAACTCTAAATCAAACAGGGTTTGTGCTATTTTCTTGAAACTTGAAACAGTAAAGTAGTTCTACATTCTATTTTCATTTTTTCTTTCCTCTGGATGTAGACCTAAGCAGAGACTGACGAAAGACACATTCAATGAAAGGCGTTGTTAGGCTGCCAAAATACTACAGGCTCCTGAAATCTCAACATATTTATTTTTCCGACCTTCATGATAATTTCAAGTAATGAGCAGTACACCAATAAAACGTGGATGTTCAAGTTCCGTTCTCCTAGGTTGAAGCATTCGTTTGCAGTAACAGTTTGAATTTTTAGTTTTCACTCTGTTTTCTCCTATATTGACAGATGCAGTTCGAACTCTAAATCAAACATGGTTTGTGATAGCTTCTTGAAACTTGACACAATAAAGTAGTTCTACATTCTATCTCTAAGTTTTGTTTCCTCTTGATGTAGCCTTAAGCAGAGACTGGCGAATAACACTTTCAATGAAAGGCGTTGTTAAGCTTCCAAAAAACTACCGTATCCTGAAATCTCAACATATATTTTTTCATCCAATCTTCATGATTCTTTCAAGTATTGATCAGTACACCAATCAAACGTGGATGCCCAAGTTCTGTTCTTCTAGGTTGTAGCATTCGTTTGCAGGAACAGTTAGAAATTATAGGTTTCACTCTGTTTTCTCCTATATTGACAGATGCAGTTAGAACTCTAAATCAAACACGGTTTGTGCTAGCTTCTTGAAACTTGACACAATAAAGTAGTTCTATGTTCTATCTCTAAGGTTTGTTTCCTCTTGTATCCTAAAGCTGGGACTGGCGAATAACACTTATACTGAAAAGGGTTGCCAAACTTCCAACACACTAGAGTCTCCTGAAATCTCAACATATATTTTTTCATCCAATCTTCATGATACTTTCAAGTAATGATCAGTACACCAATCCCACTTGGATGCCAAAGTTTAGTTCTCCTAGATTGAAGCATTCTTTTGGAGTAACAGTTTGAATTTTTAGGTTTCACTCTGTTTTCTCCTATATTGACAAATGTAGTTCGAACTCTAAATCAAACACGGTTTGTGCTAGCTTCTTGAAACTTGAAACAGTAAAGTAGTTCTACATTCTATTTTTATTTTTTGTTTCCTCTGGATGTAGACCTAAGCAGAGACTGATGAAAGACACATTCAATGAAAGGCGTTGTTAGGCTGCCAAAATACTACAGTCTCCTGAAATTTCAACATATTTTTTTTCCGACCTTCATGATCATTTCAAGTAATGAGCAGTACACCAAATAAAACGTGGATATTCAAGTTTCGTTCTCCTAGCTTGAAGCATTCGTTTGCAGTAACAGTTTGAATTTTTAGTTTTCACTCTGTTTTCTCCTATATTGACAGATGCAGTTCGAACTCTAAATCAAACATGGTTTGTGCTAGCTTCTTGAAACTTGACACAATAAAGAAGTTCTACGTTCTATCTCTAAGATTTGTTTCCTCTTGATGTAGCCTTAAGCAGAGACTGGCGAATAACACTTTCAATGAAAGGCGTTGTTAAGCTTCCAAAAAACTACCGTCTCCTGAAATCTCAACATATATTTTTTCATCCAATCTTCATGATTCTTTCAAGTATTGATCAGTACACCAATCAAACGTGGATGCCAAGTTTTGTTCTTCTAGGTTGTAGCATTCGTTTGCAGGAACAGTTAGAAATTATAGGTTTCACTCTGTTTTCTCCTATATTGACAGATGCAGTTAGAACTCTAAATCAAACACGGTTTGTGCTAGCTTCTTGAAACTTGACACAATAAAGTAGTTCTACGTTCTATCTCTAAGGTTTGTTTCCTCTTGTATCCTAAAGCTGGGACTGGCGAATAACACTTATTCTGAAAGGGGTTGCCAAACTTCCAACACACTAGAGTCTCCTGAAATCTCAACATATATTTTTTCATCCAATCTTCATGATACTTTCAAGTAATGATCAGTACACCAATCCCACTTGGATGCCAAAGTTTAGTTCTCCTAGATTGAAGCATTCTTTTGGAGTAACAGTTTTAATTTTTAGGTTTCACTCTGTTTTCTCCTATATTGACAAATGTAGTTCGAACTCTAAATCAAACACGGTTTGTGCTAGCTTCTTGAAACTTGAAACAGTAAAGTAGTTCTACATTCTATTTTTATTTTTGTTTCCTCAGGATGTAGACCTAAGCAGAGACTGACGAAAGACACATTCAATGAAAGGCGTTGTTAGGCTGCCAAAATACTACAGTCTCCTGAAATCTCAACATATTTTTTTTTCCGACCTTCATGATCATTTCAAGTAATGAGCAGTACACCAATAAAACGTGGATGTTCAAGTTTCGTTCTCCTAGGTTGAAGCATTCGTTTGCAGTAACAGTTTGAATTTTTAGTTTTCACTCTGTTTTCTCCTATATTGACAGATGCAGTCCGAACTCTAAATCAAACATGGTTTGTGCTAGCTTCTTGAAACTTGACCCAATAAAGAAGTTCTACGTTCTATCTAAAGTTTGTTTCCTCTTTATGTAGCCTTAAGCAGAGACTGGCGAATAACACTTTCAATGAAAGGCGTTGTTAAGCTTCCAAAAAACTACCGTCTCCTGAAATCTCAACATATATTTTTTTCATCCAATCTTCATGATTCTTTCAAGTATTGATCAGTACACCAATCAAACGTGGATGCCCAAGTTTTGTTCTTCTAGGTTGTAGCATTCGTTTGCAGAAAGAGTTAGAAATTATAGGTTTCACTCTGTTTTCTCCTATATTGACAGATCCAGTTAGAACTCTAAATCAAACACGGTTTGTGCTAGCTTCTTGAAACTTGACACAATAAAGTAGTTCTACGTTCTATCTCTAAGGTTTGTTTCCTCTTGTATCCTAAAGCTGGAACTGGCGAATAACACTTATACTGAAAGGGGTTGCCAAACTTCCAACACACTAGAGTCTCCTGAAATCTCAACATATATTTTTTCATCCAAAATTCATGATACTTTCAAGTAATGATCAGTACACCAATCCCACTTGGATGCCAAAGTTTAGTTCTCCTAGATTGAAGCATTCTTTTGGAGTAACAGTTTGAATTTTTAGGTTTCACTCTGTTTTCTCCTATATTGACAAATGTAGTTCGAACTCTAAATCAAACAGGGTTTGTGCTATTTACTTGAAACTTGAAACCGAAAAGTAGTTCTACATTCTATTTTTATTTTTTGTTTCCTCTGGATGTAGACCTAAGCAGAGACTGACGAAAGACACATTCAATGAAAGGCGTTGTTAGGCTGCCAACATACTACAGGCTCCTGAAATCTCAACATATTTATTTTTCCGACCTTCATGATAATTTCAAGTAATGAGCAGTACACCAATAAAACGTGGATGTTCAAGTTCCTTTCTCCTAGGTTGAAGCATTCGTTTGCAGTAACAGTTTGAATTTTTAGTTTTCACTCTGTTTTCTCCTATATTGACAGATGCAGTTCGAACTCTAAATCAAACATGGTTTGTGCTAGCTTCTTGAAACTTGACACAAAAAAGTAGTTCTACATTCTATCTCTAAGGTTTGTTTCCTCTTGATGTAGCCTTAAGCAGAGACTGGCGAATAACACTTTCAATGAAAGGCGTTGTTAAGCTTCCAAAAAACTACCGTCTCCTGAAATCTCAACATATATTTTTTCATCCAATCTTCATGATTCTTTCAAGTATTGATCAGTACACCAATCAAACGTGGATGCCCAAGTTCTGTTCTTCTAGGTTGTAGCATTCGTTTGCAGGAACAGTTAGAAATTATAGGTTTCACTCTTTTTTCTCCTATATTGACAGATGCAGTTAGAACTCTAAATCAAACACGGTTTGTGCTAGCTTCTTGAAACTTGACACAATAAAGTAGTTCTACGTTCTATCTCTAAGGTTTGTTTCCTCTTGTATCCTAAAGCTGGGACTGGCGAATAACACTTATACTGAAAGGGGTTGCCAAACTTCCAACACACTAGAGTCTCCTGAAATCTCAACATATATTTTTTTATCCAATCTTCATGATACTTTCAAGTAATGATCAGTACAACAATCCCAATTGGATGCCAAAGTTTAGTTCTCCTAGATTGAAGCATTCTTTTGGAGTAACAGTTTGAATTTTTAGGTTTAACTCTGTTTTCTCCTATATTGACAAATGTAGTTCGAACTCTAAATCAAACACGGTTTGTGCTAGCTTCTTGAAACTTGAAACAGTAAAGTAGTTCTACATTCTATATTTATTCTTTGTTTCCTGTGGATGTAGACCTAAGCAGAGACTGACGAAAGACACATTCAATGAAAGGCGTTGTTAGGCTGCCAAAATACTAGAGTCTCCTGAAATCTCAACATATTTTTTTTCCGACCTTCATGATAATTTCATGTAATCAGCAGTACACCAATAAAACGTGGATGTTCAAGTTTCGTTCTCCTAGGTGGAAGCATTCGTTTGCAGTAACAGTCTGAATTTTTAGTTTTCACTCCGTTTTCTCCTATATTGACAGATGCAGTTCGAACTCTAAATCAAACATGGTTTGTGCTAGCTTCTTGAAACTTGACACAATAAAGTAGTTCTACGTTATATCTCTAAGGTTTGTTTCCTCTTGATGTAGCCTTAAGCAGAGACTGGCGAATAACACTTTCAATGAAAGGCGTTGTTAAGCACCCAAAAAACTACCGTCTCCAGAAATCTCAACATATATTTTTTCATCCAATCTTCATGATTCTTTCAAGTATTGATCAGTACACCAATCAAACGTGGATGCCCAAGTTTTGTTCTTCTAGGTTGTAGCATTCGTTTGCAGGAACAGTTAGAAATTATAGTTTTCACTCTGTTTTCTCCTATATTGACAGATGCAGTTAGAACTCTAAATCAAACGCGGTTTGTGCTAGCTTCTTGAAACTTGACACAATAAAGTAGTTCTACGTTCTATCTCTAAGGTTTGTTTCCTCTTGTATCCTAAAGCTTGAACTGGCGAATAACACTTATACTGAAAGGGGTTGCCAAACTTCCAACACACTACAGTCTCCTGAAATCTCAACATATATTTTTTCATCCAAAATTCATGATACTTTCAAGTAATGATCAGTACACCAATCCCACTTGGATGCCAAAGTTTAGTTCTCCTAGATTGAAGCATTCTTTTGGAGTAACAGTTTGAATTTTTAGGTTTCACTCTGTTTTCTCCTATATTGACAAATGTAGTTCGAACTCTAAATCAAACACGGTTTGTGCTAGCATCTTGAAACTTGAAACAGTAAAGTAGTTCTACATTCTATTTTTATTTTTTGTTTCCTCTGGATGTAGACCTAAGCAGAGACTGACGAAAGACACATTCAATGAAAGGCATTGTTAGGCTGCCAAAATACTACAGTCTCCTGAAATCTCAACATATTTTTTTTTCCGACCTCATGATCATTTCAAGTAATGAGCAGTACACCAATAAAACGTGGATGTTCAAGTTTCGTTCTCCTAGCTTGAAGCATTCGTTTGCAGTAACAGTTTGAATTTTTAGTTATCACTCTGTTTTCTCCTATATTGACAGATGCAGTTCGAACTCTAAATCAAACATGGTTTGTGCTAGCTTCTTGAAACTTGACACAATAAAGTAGTTCTACGTTCTATCTCTAAGGTTTGTTTCCTCTTGATGTAGCCTTAAGCAGAGACTGGCGAATAACACTTTCAATGAAAGGCGTTGTTAAGCTTCCAAAAAACTTCTGTCTCCTGAAATTTCAACATATATCTTTTCATCCAATCTTCATGATTCTTTCAGATATTGATCAGTACACCAATCAAACGTGGATGCCCAAGTTTTGTTCTTCTAGGTTGTAGCATTCGTTTGCAGGAACAGTTAGAAATTATAGGTTTCACTCTGTTTTCTCCTATATTGACAGATGCAGTTAGAACTCTAAATCAAACACGGTTTGTGCTAGCTTCTTGAAACTTGACACAATAAAGTAGTTCTACGTTCTATCTCTAAGGTTTGTTTCCTCTTGTATCCTAAAGCTGGGACTGGCGAATAACACTTATACTGAAAGGGGTTGCCAAACTTCCAACACACAGGAGTCTCCTGAAATCTCAGCATATATTTTTCATCCAATCTTCATGATAATTTCAAGTAATGATCAGTACACCAATCCCACTTGGATGCCAAAGTTTAGTTCTCCTAGATTGAAGCATTCTTTTGGAGTAACAGTTTGAATTTTTAGGTTTCACTCTGTTTTCTCCTATATTGACAAATGTAGTTCGAACTCTAAATCAAACACGGTTTGTGCTAGCTTCTTGAAACTTGAAACAGTAAAGTAGTTCTACATTCTATTTTTATTTTTTGTTTCCTCTGGGATGTAGACCTAAGCAGAGACTGATGAAAGACACATTCAATGAAAGGCGTTGTTAGGCTGCCAAAATACTACAGTCTCCTGAAATCTCAACATATTTTTTTTTCCGACCTTCATGATCATTTCACGTAATGAGCAGTACACCAATAAAACGTGGATGTTCAAGTTTCGTTCTCCTAGGTTGAAGCATTCGTTTGCAGTAACAGTTTGAATTTTTAGTTTTCACTCTGTTTTCTCCTATATTGACAGATGCAGTTCGAACTCTAAATCAAACATGGTTTGTGCTAGCTTCTTGAAACTTGACACAATAAAGAAGTTCTACGTTCTATATAAAGTTTGTTTCCTCTTGATGTAGCCTTAAGCAGAGACTGGCGAATAACACTTTCAATGAAAGGCGTTGTTAAGCTTCCAAAAAACTACCGTCTCCTGAAATCTCAACATATATTTTTTTCATCCAATCTTCATGATTCTTTCAAGTATTGATCAGTACACCAATCAAACGTGGATGCCCAAGTTTTGTTCTTCTAGGTGTAGCATTCGTTTGCAGGAACAGTTAGAAATTATAGGTTTCACTCTGTTTTCTCCTATATTGACAGATCCAGTTAGAACTCTAAATCAAACACGGTTTGTGCTAGCTTCTTGAAACTTGACACAATAAAGTAGTTCTACGTTCTATCTCTAAGGTTTTTTTCCTCTTGTATCCTAAAGCTGGAACTGGCGAATAACACTTATACTGAAAGGGGTTGCCAAACTTCCAACACACTAGAGTCTCCTGAAATCTCAACATATATTTTTTCATCCAAAATTCATGATACTTTCAAGTAATGATCAGTACACCAATCCACTTGGATGCCAAAGTTTAGTTCTCCTAGATTGAAGCATTCTTTTGGAGTAACAGTTTGAATTTTTAGGTTTCACTCTGTTTTCTCCTATATTGACAAATGTAGTTCGAACTCTAAATCAAACAGGGTTTGTGCTATTTTCTTGAAACTTGAAACAGAAAAGTAGTTCTACATTCTATTTTTATTTTTTGTTTCCTCTGGATGTAGACCTAAGCAGAGACTGACGAAAGACACATTCAATGAAAGGCGTTGTTAGGCTACCAAAATACTACAGGCTCCTGAAATTTCAACATATTTATTTTTCCGACCTTCATGATAATTTCAAGTAATGAGCAGTACACCAATAAAACGTGGATGTTCAAGTTCCGTTCTCCTAGGTTGAAGCATTCGTTTGCAGTAACAGTTTGAATTTTTAGTTTTCACTCTGTTTTCTCCTATATTGAAGGTGCAGTTCGAACTCTAAATCAAACATGGTTTGTGCTAGCTTCTTGAAACTTGACACAAAAAAGTACTTCTACATTTTATCTCTAAGGTTTGTTTCCTCTTGATGTAGCCTTAAGCAGAGACTGGCGAATAACACTTTCAATGAAAGGCGTTGTTAAGCTTCCAAAAAACTACCGTCTCCTGAAATCTCAACATATATTTTTTCATCCAATCTTCATGATTCTTTCAAGTATTGATCAGTACACCAATCAAACGTGGATGCCCAAGTTCTGTTCTTCTAGGTTGTAGCATTCGTTTGCAGGAACAGTTAGAAATTATAGGTTTCACTCTGTTTTCTCCTATATTGACAGATGCAGTTAGAACTCTAAATCAAACACGGTTTGTGCTAGCTTCTTGAAACTTGACACAATAAAGTATTTCTACTTTCTATCTCTAAGGTTTATTTCCTCTTGTATCCTAAAGCTGGGACTGGCGAATAACACTTATACTGAAAGGGGTTGCCAAACTTCCAACACACTAGAGTCTCCTGAAATCTCAACATATATGTTTTCATCCAATCTTCATGATACTTTCAAGTAATGAGCAGTACAACAATCCCAAATTGGATGCCAACGTTTAGTTCTCCTAGATTGAAGCATTCTTTTGGAGTACCAGTTTGAATTTTTAGGTTCACTCTGTTTTCTCCTATATTGACAAATGTAGTTCGAACTCTAAATCAAACACGGTTTGTGCTAGCTTCTTGAAACTTGAAACAGTAAAGTAGTTCTACATTCTATATTTATTCTTTGTTTCCTCTGGATGTAGACCTAAGCAGAGACTGACGAAAGACACATTCAATGAAAGGCGTTGTTAGGCTGCCAAAATATTACAGTCTCCTGAAATCTCAACATATATTTTTTTCCGACCTTCATGATAATTTCATATAATCAGCAGTACACCAATAAAACGTGGATGTTCAAGTTTCGTTCTCCTAGGTTGAAGCATTCCTTTGCAGTAACAGTTTGAATTTTTAGTTTTCACTCCGTTTTCTCCTATACTGACAGATGCAGTTCGAACTCTAAATCAAACATGGTTTGTGCTAGCTTCTTGAAACTTGACACAATAAAGTAGTTCTACGTTATATCTCTAAGGTTTGTTTCCTCTTGATGTAGCCTTAAGCAGAGACTGGCGAATAACACTTTCAATGAAAGGCGTTGTTAAGCTTCCAAGAAACTACCGTCTCCTGAAATCTCAACATATATTTTTTCATCCAATCTTCATGATTCTTTCAAGTATTGATCAGTACACCAATCAAACGTGGATGCCCAAGTTTTGTTCTTCTAGGTTGCAGCATTCGTTTGCAGGAACAGTTAGAAATTATAGGTTTCACTCTGTTTTCTCCTATATTGACAGATGCAGTTAGAACTCTAAATCAAACACGGTTTGTGCTAGCTTCTTGAAACTTGACACAATAAAGTAGTTCTACGTTCTATCTCTAAAGTTTGTTTCCTCTTGTATCCTAAAGCTGGGACTGGCGAATAACACTTATACTGAAAGGGGTTGCCAAACTTCCAACACACTAGAGTCTCCTGAAATCTCAACATATATTTTTTCATCCAATCTTCATGATACTTTCAAGTAATGATCAGTACACCAATCCCACTTGGATGCCAAAGTTTAGTTCTCCTAGATTGAAGCATTCTTTTGGA
>NW_027510708.1:0-31447 GCF_048772815.1 Callospermophilus lateralis
GTGCCTGGGGCTACTTGAAGAGGAAACAAACCATAGCGACAAAACTGAGAACTCCTTTATTTTGTCAAGTTTCAAAGAGCTACAACAAACCATGTTGGATTTAGAGTTCCAAATTCATCTTTCTATATAGGAGAGAACAGAGGGAAACGTAAATATAAAAACTGCTACTGTAGACGAACGCTTCAACCTAGAAGAACAAATTTGGTGAGCCAAGTGGGATTTGTGTACTGATCATTAGCACCAAGTATCACCAAGATTGGGTGAAAAAATATTTGCTGGTATTTCGGAAACTCATAATTTCTTAGAAGCTTGGCAACCCCTCTTATTTAAAGTGCTTTTCCACAGTCTGTGCCTAGGTCTACTTTTAGAGGAAACAATCCATAGAGACAAAACTGAGAACTCCTTTATTTTGTCAAGTTTCAAAGAGCTACTACAAACCATGTTGGATTTAGAGTTCGAAATTCATCTATCTATATAGGAGAGAACACAGGGAAACCTAAATATAAAAACTGCTACTGTAGACGAACGCTTCAACCTAGAAGAACAAAATTTGGTGAGCCCAAGTGGGATTTGTGTACTGATCATTAGCACCAAGTATCATCAAGATTGGGTGAAAAAATATTTGCTGGTATTTCGGAAACTCGTTATTTCTTAGAAGCTTGGCAACCCCTCTCAATGAAAGTGCTTTCCTCAGTCTGTGCCTAGGGCTACTTGAAGTGGAAACAAACCATAGAGACAAAACTGAGAACTCCTTTATTTTGTCAAGTTTCAAAGAGCTACTACAAACCATGTTGGATTTAGAGTCCCAAATTCATCTATCTGTATAGGAGAGAACAGAGGGAACCTAAATATAAAAACTGCTACTGTACACAAACGCTTCAACCTAGAAGAACTAAATTTGGTGAGCCAAGTGGGCTATGTGTACTGATCGTTAGCAACAAGTATCATCAAGATTGGGTGAAAAAATATTTGCTGGTATTTCGGAAACTCGTTATTTCTTAGAAGATTGGCAACCCCTCTCAATGAAAGTGCTTTCCACAGTCTGTGCCTAGGGCTACTTGAAGAGGAAACAAACCATAGAGACAAATCTGAGAACTCCTTTATTTTGTCAAGTTTCAAAGAGCTACTACAAACCATCTTGGATTTAGAGTTCCAAATTCATCTATCTATATAGGAGAGAACAGAGAGAAACCAAAATATAAAAACTGCTACTGTAGACGAACGCTTCAACCTAGAAGAACAAAATTTGGTGTGCCTGGTGGGATTTGTGTACTGATCATTAGCACCAAGTATCAACAAGATTGTGTGAAAAAATATTTGCTGGTATTTCGGAAACTCGTTATTTCTTAAAGCTTGGCAACCCCTCTCAATGAAAGTGCTTTTCCACAGTCTGTGCCTAGGGCTACTTGAAGAGGAAACAAACCATAGAGAAAAAACTGAGAACTCCTTTGTTTTGTCAAGTTTCAAAGAGCTACTACAAACCATGTTGGATTTAGAGTTCCAAATTCATCTATCTATATATGAGAGAACAGAGTGAAACCTAAATAGAAAAACTGCTACTGTAGACGAACGCCTCAACCTAGAAGAACAAAATTTGGTGAGACAAGTGGGATTTGTGTACTGATCATTACCACCAACTATCATCAAGATTGGGTGAAAAAAAATTTGCTGGTATTTCGGAAAATCGTTATTTCTTAGAAGCTTGGCAACCCCTCTCAATGAAAGTGCTTTTCCACAGTCTGTGCCTGGGGCTACTTGAAGAGGAAACAAACCATAGCGACAAAACTGAGAACTCCTTTATTTTGTCAAGTTTCAAAGAGCTACAACAAACCATGTTGGATTTAGAGTTCCAAATTCATCTTTCTATATAGGAGAGAACAGAGGGAAAAGTAAATATAAAAACTGCTACTGTAGACGAACGCTTCAACCTAGAAGAACAAAATTTGGTGAGCCAAGTGGGATTTGTGTACTGATCATTAGCACCAAGTATCACCAAGATTGGGTGAAAAAATATTTGCTGGTATTTCGGAAACTCATAATTTCTTAGAAGCTTGGCAACCCCTCTTATTTAAAGTGCTTTTCCACAGTCTGTGCCTAGGGCTACTTGAAGAGGAAACAAACCATAGAAACAAAACTGAGAACTCCTTTATTTTGTCAGGTTTAAAAGAGCTACTACAAACCATGTTGGATTTAGAGTTCCAAATTTATCTATCTATATGGGAGAGAACAGAGGGAAACCTAAATATAAAAACTGCTACTGTAGACGAACGCTTCAACCTAAAAGAACAAAATTTTGTGAGCCAAGTGGGATTTGTGTACTGATCATTACCACCAAGTGTCATCAAGATTGGGTGAAAAAATATTTGCTGGTATTTCGGAAACTCGTTATTTCTTAGAAGCTTGGAAACCCCTCTCAATGAAAGTGCTTTTCCACAGTCTGTGCCAAGGGCTACTTGAAGAGTAAACAAACCATAGAGACAAATCTGAGAACTCCTTTATTTTGTCAAGTTTCAAAGAGCTACTACAAACCATGTTGGATTTAGAGTTCCAAATTCATCTATCTATATAGGAGAGAACAGAGGGAAACCTAAATATAAAAACTGCTACTGTACATGAACGCTTCAACCTAGAAGAACTAAATTAGGTGAGCCAAGTGGGTTATGTGTACTGATCGTTAGCAACAAGTATCATCAAGATTGGGTGAAAAAATATTTGCTGCTATTTCGGAAACTCGTTATTTTTAGAAGATTGGCAACCCCTCTCAATGAAAGTGCTTTCTACAGTCGGTGCCTAGGGCTACTTGAAGAGGAAACAAACCATAGAGACAAAACTGAGAACTCCTTTATTTTGTCAAGTTTCAAAGGGCTACTACAAACCATGTTGGATTTAGAGTTCCAAATTCATCTATCTATATAGGAGAGAACAGAGAGAAACCTAAATATAAAAACTGCTACTGTAGACGAACGCATCAACCTAGAAGAACAAAATTTGGTGAGCCAAGTGGGATTTGTGTACTGATCATTACCACCAAGTATCATCAAGATTGGGTGAAAAAATATTTGCTGGTATTTCGGAAACTCGTTATTTCTTAGAAGCTTGGCAATCCCTCTCAATGAAAGTGCTTTTCCACAGTCTGTGCCTAGGGCTACTTGAAGAGGAAACAAACCATAGAGACAAATCTGAGAACTCCTTTATTTTGTCAAGTTTTAAAGAGCTACTACAAACCATGTTGGATTTAGAGTTCCAAATATATCTATCTATATAGAAAAGAACAGAGGGAAACCTAAATATAAAAACTGCTACTGTACACGTACGCTTCAACCTAGAAGAACTAAATTTGGTGAGCCAAGAGGGATTTGTGTACTGATCATTACCACCAAGTATCAACAAGATTGTGTGAAAAAATATTTGCTGGTATTTCGGAAACTCGTTATGTCTTAGAAGTTTGGCAACCCATCTCAATGAAAGTGCTTTCCACAGTCTTTGCCTAGGGCTACTTGAAGAGGAAACAATCCATAGAGAAAAGACTGAGAACTCCTTTATTTTGTCAAGTTTCAAAGAGCTACTACAAACCATGTTGGATTTAGAGATCCAAATTCATCTATCTATATAGGAGAGAACAGAGGGAAACCTAAATATAAAAACTGCGACTGTAGACGAACGCTTCAACCTAGAAGGACTAAATTTGGTGAGCCAAGTGGGATATGTGTACTGATCATTAGCTACAAGTATCATCAAGATTGGGTGAAAAAATATTTGCTGGTATTTCGGAAACTCTTAATATCTTAGAAGCTTGGCAACCCCTCTCAATGAAAGTGCTTTTCAACAGTCTGTGCCTAGGGCTACTTGAAGAGGAAACAAACCATAGAGACAAAACTGAGAACTCCTTTATTTTGTCAAGTTTCAAAGAGCTACTACAAACCATGTTGGATTTAGAGTTCCAAATTCATCTATCTGTATAGGAGAGAACAGAGGGAAACCTAAATATAAAAACTGCGACTGTAGACGAACGCTTCAACCTAGAAGAACTAAATTTGGTGAGCCAAGTGGGATTTGTGTACTGATCATTCCCACCAAGTATCATCAAGATTGTGTGAAACAATATTTGCTGGTATTTCGGAAACTCTTTATTTCTTAGAAGCTTGGCAACCCCTCTCAATGAAAGTGCTTTTCCACAGTCTGTGCCTAGGGCTACTTGAAGAGGAAACAAAGCATAGAGACAAAACTGAGAACTCCTTTATTTTGTCAAGTTTCAAAGAGCTACTACAAACCATGTTGGATTTAGAGTTCCAAATTCATCTATCTATATAGGAGAGAACAGAGGGAAACCTAAATATAAAAACTGCTACTGTACACGAACGCTTCAACCTAGAAGAACTAAATTTGGTGAGCCAAGTGGGATATGTGTACTGATCGTTAGCAACAAGTATCATCAAGATTGGGTGAAAAAATATTTGCTGGTATTTCGGAAACTCGTTATTTCTTAGAAGATTGGCAACCCCTCTCAATGAAAGTGCTTTTCCACAGTCTGTGCCTAGGGCTACTTGAAGAGGAAACAAACCATAGAGACAAATCTGAGAACTCCTTTATTATGTCAAGATTCAAAGAGCTACTACAAACCATGTTGGATTTAAAGTTCCAAATTCATCTATCTATATAGGAGGGAACAGAGGGAAACTTAAATATAAAAACTGCTACTGTAGACGAAAGCGTCAACCTAGAAGAACAAAATTTGGTAAGCCAAGTGGGATTTGTGTACTGATCATTACCACCAAGTATCATCAAGATTGGGTGAAAAAATATTTGCTAGTATTTCGGAAACTCGTTATTGCTTAGAAGCTTGGCAACCCCTTCAATGAATGTGCTATTCCACAGTCTGGGCCCAGGGCTACTTGAAGAGGAAACAAACCATAGAGGCAAATCTGAGAACTCCTTTATTTTGTAAAGTTTCAAAGAGCTACTACAAAGCATGTTGGATTTGGAGTTCCAAATTCATCTATCTATATAGGAGAGAACAGAGGGAAACCTAAATATAAAAACTGCTACTGTACACGAACGCTTCAACCTAGAAGAACTAAATTTGGTGAGCCAAGTGCGAATTGTGTACTGATCATTACCACCAAGTATCATCAAGATTGGGTGAAAAAATATTTGCTGGTATTTCGGAAACTCGTTATTTCTTAGAAGCTTGGCAACCCCTCTCAATGAAAGTACTTTTCCACAGTCTGTGCCTAGGGCTACTTGAAGAGGAAACAAACCATAGAGACAAAACTGAGAACTCCTTTATTTTGTCAAGTTTCAAAGAGCTACTACAAACCATGTTGGATTTAGAGTTCCAAATTCATCTATCTATATAGGAGAGAACAGAGAGAAACCTAAATATAAAAACTGCTACTGTAGACGAACGCTTCAACCTAGAAGAACAAAATTTGGTGAGCCAAGTGGGATTTGTGTACTGATCATTACCACCAAGTATCATCAAGATTGGGTGAAAAAATATTTGCTGGTATTTCGGAAACTAGTTATTTTTTAGAAGCTTGGCAACCCATCTCAATGAAAGTGCTTTCCACAGTCTGTGCCTAGGGCTACTTGAAGAGGAAACAAACCATAGAGACAAAACTGAGAACTCCTTTATTTTGTCAAGTTTCAAAGAGCTACTACAAACCATGTTGGATTTAGAGTTCCAAATTCATCTATCTATATAGGAGAGAACAGAGGGAAACCTAAATATAAAAACTGCTACTGTAGACGAACGCTTCAACCGAAAAGAACAAAATTTGGTGAGCCAAGTGGGATTTGTGTACTGATCATTACCACCAAGTATCATCAAGATTGTGTGAAAAAATATTTGCTGGTATTTCGGAAACTCGTTATTTCTTAGAAGCTTGGCAACCCCTCTCAATGAAAGTGCTTTTACACAGTCTGTGCCTAGGGCTACTTGAAGAGGAAACAAAGCATAGAGACAAAACTGAGAACTCCTTTATTTTGTCAAGTTTCAAAGAGCTACTACAAACCATGTTGGATTTAGAGTTCCAAATTCATCTATCTGTATAGGAGAGAACAGAGGAAAACCTAAATATAAAAACTGCTACTGTACACGAACGCTTCAACCTAGAAGACCTAAATTTGGTGAGCCAAGTGGCATATGTGTACTGATCATTAGCAACAAGTATCATCAAGATTGGGTGAAAAAATATTTGCTGTTATTTCGGAAACTCGTTATTTCTTAGAAGCTTGGCAACCCCTCTCAATGAAAGTGCTTTTCCACAGTCTGTGCCTAGGGCTACTTGAAGAGGAAACAAACCATAGAGACAAATCTGGGAACTCCTTTATTATGTCAAGATTCAAAGAGCTACTACAAACCATGTTGGATTTAGAGTTCCAAATTCATCTATCTATATAGGAGAGAACAGAGGGAAACTTAAATGTAAAAACTGCTACTGTAGAAGAACGCGTCAACCTAGAAGAAAAAAATTTGGTAAGCCAAGTGGGATTTGTGTACTGATCATTACCACCAAGTATCATCAAGATTGGGTGAAAAAATATTTGCTAGTATTTCGGAAACTCGTTATTGCTAAGAAGCTTGACAACCCCTTCAATGAATGTGCTATTCCACAGTCTGTGCCCAGGGCTACTTGAAGAGGAAACAAACCATAGAGGCAAATCTGAGAACTCCTTTATTTTGTAAAGTTTCAAAGAGCTACTACAAAGCATGTTGGATTTAGAGTTCCAAATTCATCTATCTATATTGGAGAGAACAGGGGGAAACCTAAATATAAAAACTGCTACTGTAGACGAACGCTTCAACCTAGAAGAACAAAATTTGGTGAGCCAAGTGGGATTTGTGTACTGATCATTAGCACCAAGTATCATCAAGATTGGGTGAAAAAATATTTGCTGGTATTTCGGAAACTCGTAATTTCTTAGAAGCTTGGCAACCCCTCTCAATGAAAGTGCTTTTCCACAGTCTGTGCCTAGGGCTACTTGAAGAGGAAACAAACCATAGAGACAAAACTGAGAACTCCTTTATTTTGTCAAGTTTCAAAGAGCTACTACAAACCATGTTGTATTTAGAGTTCCAAATTCATCTATCTATATAGGAGAGAACAGAGGGAAACCTAAATATAAAAACTGCTACTGTACACGAACGCTTCAACCTAGAAGAACTAAATTTGGTGAGCCAAGTGCGAATTGTGTACTGATCATTACCACCAAGTATCATCAAGATTGGGTGAAAAAATATTTGCTGGTATTTCGGAAACTCGTTATTTCTTAGAAGCTTGGCAACCCCTCCCAATGAAAGTACTTTTCCACAGTCTGTGCCTAGGGCTACTTGAAGAGGAAACAAACCATAGAGACAAAACTGAGAACTCCTTTATTTTTCAAGTTTCAAAGAGCTACTACAAACCATGTTGGATTTAGAGTTCCAAATTCATCTATCTATATAGGAGAGAACAGAGAGAAACCTAAATATAAAAACTGCTACTGTAGACGAACGCTTCAAAATAGAAGAACAAAATTTGGTGAGCCAAGTGGGATTTGTGTACTGATCATTACCACCAAGTATCATCAAGATTGGGTGAAAAAATATTTGCTGGTATTTCGGAAACTAGTTATTTTTTAGAAGCTTGGCAACCCATCTCAATGAAAGTGCTTTCCACAGTCTGTGCCTAGGGCTACTTGAAGAGGAAACAAACCATAGAGACAAAACTGAGAACTCCTTTATTTTGTCAAGTTTCAAAGAGCTACTACAAACCATGTTGGATTTAGAGTTCCAAATTCATCTATCTATATAGGAGAGAACAGAGGGAAACCTAAATATAAAAACTGCTACTGTAGACGAACGCTTCAACCGAAAAGAACAAAATTTGGTGAGCCAAGTGGGATTTGTGTACTGATCATTACCACCAAGTATCATCAAGATTGTGTGAAAAAATATTTGCTGGTATTTCGGAAACTCGTTATTTCTTAGAAGCTTGGCAACCCCTCTCAATGAAAGTACTTTTCCACAGTCTGTGCCTAGGGCTACTTGAAGAGGAAACAAAGCATAGAGACAAAACTGAGAACTCCTTTATTTTGTCAAGTTTCAAAGAGCTACTACAAACCATGTTGGATTTAGAGTTCCAAATTCATCTATCTATATAGGAGAGAACAGAGGGAAACCTAAATATAAAAACTGCTACTGTACACGAACGCTTCAATCTAGAAGAACTAAATTTTTCTGAGCCAAGTGGGATTTGTGTACTGATCATTACCACCAAGTATCAACAAGATTGTGTGAAAAAATATTTGCTTGTATTTCGGAAACGCGTTATTTCTTAGAAGCTTGGCAACCCATCTCAATGAAAGTGCTTCCACAGTCTGTGCCTAGGGCTACTTGAAGTGGAAACAATCCATAGAGACAAAACAGAGAACTCCTTTACTTTGTCAAGTTTCAAAGAGCTACTACAAACCATGTTGGATTTAGAGTTCCAAATTCATCTATCTGTATAGGAGAGAACAGAGGGAAACCTAAATATAAAAACTGCTACTGTACACGAACGCTTCAACCTAGAAGAACTAAATTTGGTGAGCCAAGTGGGATATGTGTACTGATCGTTAGCAACAAGTATCATCAAGATTGGGTGAAAAAATATTTGCTGGTATTTCGGAAACTCGTTATTTCTTAGAAGATTGGCAACCCCTCTCAATGAAAGTGCTTTTCCACAGTCTGTGCCTAGGGCTACTTGAAGAGGAAACAAACCATAGAGACAAATCTGAGAACTCCTTTATTATGTCAAGATTCAAAGAGCTACTACAAACCATGTTGGATTTAAAGTTCCAAATTCATCTATCTATATAGGAGAGAACAGAGGGAAACTTAAATATAAAAACTGCTACGGTAGACGAACGCGTCAACCTAGAAGAACAAAATTTGGTAAGCCAAGTGGGATTTGTGTACTGATCATTAGCACCAAGTATCATCAAGATTGGGTGAAAAAATATTTGCTAGTATTTCGGAAACTCGTTATTGCTTAGAAGCTTGGCAACCCCTTCAATGAATGTGCTATTCCACAGTCTGTGCCCAGGGCTACTTGAAGAGGAAACAAACCATAGAGGCAAATCTGAGAACTCCTTTATTTTGTAAAGTTTCAAAGAGCTACTACAAAGCATGTTGGATTTAGAGTTCAAAATTCATCTATCTATATAGGAGAGAACAGAGGGAAACCTAAATATAAAAACTGCAACTGTACACGAACGCTTCAACCTAGAAGAACTAAATTTGGTGAGCCAAGTGCGAATTGTGTACTGATCATTACCACCAAGTATCATCAAGATTGGGTGAAAAGATATTTGCTGGTATTTCGGAAACTCGTTATTTCTTAGAAGCTTGGCAACCCCTCTCAATGAAAGTACTTTTCCACAGTCTGTGCCTAGGGCTACTTGAAGAGGAAACAAACCATAGAGACAAAACTGAGAACTCCTTTATTTTTCAAGTTTCAAAGAGCTACTACAAACCATGTTGGATTTAGAGTTCCAAATTCATCTATCTATATAGGAGAGAACAGAGAGAAACCTAAATATAAAAACTGCTACTGTAGACGAACGCTTCAACCTAGAAGAACAAAATTTGGTGAGCCAAGTGGGATTTGTGTACTGATCATTACCACCAAGTATCATCAAGATTGGGTGAAAAAATATTTGCTGGTATTTCGGAAACTAGTTATTTTTTAGAAGCTTGGCAACCCATCTCAATGAAAGTGCTTTCCACAGTCTGTGCCTAGGGCTACTTGAAGAGGAAACAAACCATAGAGACAAAACTGAGAACTCCTTTATTTTGTCAAGTTTCAAAGAGCTACTACAAACCATGTTGGATTTAGAGTTCCAAATTCATCTATCTATATAGGAGAGAACAGAGGGAAACCTAAATATAAAAACTGCTACTGTAGACGAACGCTTCAACCGAAAAGAACAAAATTTGGTGAGCCAAGTGGGATTTGTGTACTGATCATTACCAACAAGTATCATCAAGATTGTGTGAAAAAATATTTGCTGGTATTTCGGAAACTCGTTATTTCTTAGAAGCTTGGCAACCCCTCTCAATGAAAGTACTTTTCCACAGTCTGTGCCTAGGGCTACTTGAAGAGGAAACAAAGCATAGAGACAAAACTGAGAACTCCTTTATTTTGTCAAGTTTCAAAGAGCTACTACAAACCATGTTGGATTTAGAGTTCCAAATTCATCTATCTATATAGGAGAGAACAGAGAGAAACCTAAATATAAAAACTGCTACTGTAGACGAACGCTTCAACCTAGAAGAACAAAATTTGGTGAGCCAAGTGGGATTTGTGTACTGATCATTACCACCAAGTATCATCAAGATTGGGTGAAAAAATATTTGCTGGTATTTCGGAAACTAGTTATTTTTTAGAAGCTTGGCAACCCATCTCAATGAAAGTGCTTTCCACAGTCTGTGCCTAGGGCTACTTGAAGAGGAAACAAACCATAGAGACAAAACTGAGAACTCCTTTATTTTGTCAACTTTCAAAGAGCTACTACAAACCATGTTGGATTTAGAGTTCCAAATTCATCTATCTATATAGGACAGAACAGAGGGAAACCTAAATATAAAAACTGCTACTGTTGACGAACGCTTCAACCGAAAAGAACAAAATTTGGTGAGCCAAGTGGGATTTGTGTACTGATCATTACCACCAAGTATCATCAAGATTGTGTGAAAAAATATTTGCTGGTATTTCGGAAACTCGTTATTTCTTAGAAGCTTGGCAACCCCTCTCAATGAAAGTGCTTTTACACAGTCTGTGCCTAGGGCTACTTGAAGAGGAAACAAAGCATAGAGACAAAACTGAGAACTCCTTTATTTTGTCAAGTTTCAAAGAGCTACTACAAACCATGTTGGATTTAGAGTTCCAAATTCATCTATCTATATAGGAGAGAACAGAGGGAAACCTAAATATAAAAACTGCTACTGTACACGAACGCTTCAATCTAGAAGAACTAAATTTTGGTGAGCCAAGTGGGATTTGTGTACTGATCATTACCACCAAGTATCAACAAGATTGTGTGAAAAAATATTTGCTGGTATTTCGGAAACGCGTTATTTCTTAGAAGCTTGGCAACCCATCTCAATGAAAGTGCTTCCACAGTCTGTGCCTAGGGCTACTTGAAGTGGAAACAATCCATAGAGACAAAACTGAGAACTCCTTTACTTTGTCAAGTTTTTAAGAGCTACTACAAACCATGTTGGATTTAGAGTTCCAAATTCATCTATCTGTATAGGAGAGAACAGAGGGAAACCTAAATATAAAAACTGCTACTGTACACGAACGCTTCAACCTAGAAGAACTAAATTTGGTGAGCCAAGTGGGATATGTGTACTGATCGTTAGCAACAAGTATCATCAAGATTGGGTGAAAAAATATTTGCTGGTATTTCGGAAACTCGTTATTTCTTAGAAGATTGGCAACCCCTCTCAATGAAAGTGCTTTTCCACAGTCTGTGCCTAGGGCTACTTGAAGAGGAAACAAACCATAGAGACAAATCTGAGAACTCCTTTATTATGTCAAGATTCAAAGAGCTACTACAAACCATGTTGGATTTAAAGTTCCAAATTCATCTATCTATATAGGAGAGAACAGAGGGAAACTTAAATATAAAAACTGCTACTGTAGACGAACGCGTCAACCTAGAAGAACAAAATTTGGTAAGCCAAGTGGGATTTGTGTACTGATCATTACCACCAAGTATCATCAAGATTGGGTGAAAAAATATTTGCTAGTATTTCGGAAACTCGTTATTGCTTAGAAGCTTGGCAACCCCTTCAGTGAATGTGCTATTCCACAGTCTGTGCCCAGGGCTACTTGAAGAGGAAACAAACCATAGAGGCAAATCTGAGAACTCCTTTATTTTGTAAAGTTTCAAAGAGCTACTACAAAGCATGTTGGATTTAGAGTTCCAAATTCATCTATCTATATAGGAGAGAACAGAGGGAAACCTAAATATAAAAACTGCTACTGTAGACGAACTCATCAACCTAAAAGAACAAAATTTGGTGAGCCAAGTGGGATTTGTGTACTGATCATTATCACCAAGTATCATCAAGATTGGGTGAAAAAATATTTGCTGGTATTTCGGAAACTGGTTATTCTTAGAAGCTTGGTAACCCCTATCAATGAAAGTGCATTTCCACAGTCTGTGCCTAGGGCTACTTGAAGAGGAAACAAACCATAGAGACAAATCTGAGAACTCCTTTATTTTGTCAAGTTTCAAAGAGCTATACAAACCATGTTGGATTTAGAGTTCCAAATTCATCTATCTATATAGGAGAGAACAGAGGGAAACCTAAATATAAAAACTGCTACTGTACACGAACGCTTCAACCTAGAAGAACTAAATTTGGTGAGCCAAGTGCGAATTGTGTACTGATCATTACCACCAAGTATCATCAAGATTGGGTGAAAAAATATTTGCTGGTATTTCGGAAACTCGTTATTTCTTAGAAGCTTGGCAACCCCTCTCAATGGAAGTACTTTTCCACAGTCTGTGCCTAGGGCTACTTGAAGAGGAAACAAACCATAGAGACAAAACTGAGAACTCCTTTATTTTGTCAAGTTTCAAAGAGCTACTACAAACCATGTTGGATTTAGAGTTCCAAATTCATCTATCTATATAGGAGAGAACAGAGAGAAACCTAAATATAAAAACTGCTACTGTAGACGAACGCTTCAACCTAGAAGAACAAAATTTGGTGAGCCAAGTGGGATTTGTGTACTGATCATTACCACCAAGTATCATCAAGATTGGGTGAAAAAATATTTGCTGGTATTTCGGAAACTAGTTATTTTTTAGAAGCTTGGCAACCCATCTCAATGAAAGTGCTTTCCACAGTCTGTGCCTAGGGCTACTTGAAGAGGAAACAAACCATAGAGACAAAACTGAGAACTCCTTTATTTTGTCAAGTTTCAAAGAGCTACTACAAACCATGTTGGATTTAGAGTTCCAAATTCATCTATGTATATAGGACAGAACAGAGGGAAACCTAAATATAAAAACTGCTACTGTAGACGAACGCTTCAACCGAAAAGAACAAAATTTGGTGAGCCAAGTGGGATTTGTGTACTGATCATTACCACCAAGTATCATCAAGATTGTGTGAAAAAATATTTGCTGGTATTTCGGAAACTCGTTATTTCTTAGAAGCTTGGCAACCCCTCTCAATGAAAGTGCTTTTACACAGTCTGTGCCTAGGGCTACTTGAAGAGGAAACAAAGCGTAGAGACAAAACTGAGAACTCCTTTATTTTGTCAAGTTTCAAAGAGCTACTACAAACCATGTTGGATTTAGAGTTCCAAATTCATCTATCTATACAGGAGAGAACAGAGGGAAACCTAAATATAAAAACTGCTACTGTACACGAACGCTTCAACCTAGAAGAACTAAATTTGGTGAGCCAAGTGGGATATGTGTACTGATCGTTAGCAACAAGTATCATCAAGATTGGGTGAAAAAATATTTGCTGGTATTTCGGAAACTCGTTATTTCTTAGAAGATTGGCAACCCCTCTCAATGAAAGTGCTTTTCCACAGTCTGTGCCTAGGGCTACTTGAAGAGGAAACAAACCATAGAGACAAATCTGAGAACTCCTTTATTATGTCAAGATTCAAAGAGCTACTACAAACCATGTTGGATTTAAAGTTCCAAATTCATCTATCTATATAGGAGAGAACAGAGGGAAACTTAAATATAAAAACTGCTACTGTAGACGAACGCGTCAACCTAGAAGAACAAAATTTGGTAAGCCAATTGGGATTTGTGTACTGATCATTACCACCAAGTATCATCAAGATTGGGTGAAAAAATATTTGCTAGTATTTCGGAAACTCGTTATTGCTTAGAAGCTTGGCAACCCCTTCAATGAATGTGCTATTCCACAGTCTTGCCCAGGGCTACTTGAAGAGGAAACAAACCATAGAGGCAAATCTGAGAACTCCTTTATTTTGTAAAGTTTCAAAGAGCTACTACAAAGCATGTTGGATTTAGAGTTCCAAATTCATCTATCTATATAGGAGAGAACAGAGGGAAACCTAAATATAAAAACTGCTACTGTAGACGAACTCATCAACCTAAAAGAACAAAATTTGGTGAGCCAAGTGGGATTTGTGTACTGATCATTACCACCAAGTATCATCAAGATTGGGTGAAAAAATATTTGCTGGTATTTCGGAAACTGGTTATTTCTTAGAAGCTTGGCAACCCCTATCAATGAAAGTGCATTTCCACAGTCTGTGCCTAGGGCTACTTGAAGAGGAAACAAACCATAGAGACAAATCTGAGAACTCCTTTATTTTGTCAAGTTTCAAAGAGCTACTACAAACCATGTTGGATTTAGAGTTCCAAATTCATCTATCTATATAGGAGAGAACAGAGGGAAACCTAAATATAAAAACTGCTACTGTACACGAACGCTTCAACCTAGAAGAACTAAATTTGGTGAGCCAAGTGCGAATTGTGTACTGATCATTACCACCAAGTATCATCAAGATTGGGTGAAAAAATATTTGCTGGTATTTCGGAAACTCGTTATTTCTTAGAAGCTTGGCAACCCCTCTCAATGAAAGTACTTTTCCACAGTCTGTGCCTAGGGCTACTTGAAGAGGAAACAAACCATAGAGACAAAACTGAGAACTCCTTTATTTTGTCAAGTTTCAAAGAGCTACTACAAACCATGTTGGATTTAGAGTTCCAAATTCATCTATCTATATAGGAGAGAACAGAGAGAAACCTAAATATAAAAACTGCTACTGTAGACGAACGCTTCAACCTAGAAGAACAAAATTTGGTGAGCCAAGTGGGATTTGTGTACTGATCATTACCACCAAGTGTCATCAAGATTGGGTGAAAAAATATTTGCTGGTATTTCGGAAACTAGTTATTTTTTAGAAGCTTGGCAACCCATCTCAATGAAAGTGCTTTCCACAGTCTGTGCCTAGGGCTACTTGAAGAGGAAACAAACCATAGAGACAAAACTGAGAACTCCTTTATTTTGTCAAGTTTCAAAGAGCTACTACAAACCATGTTGGATTTAGAGTTCCAAATTCATCTATGTATATAGGACAGAACAGAGGGAAACCTAAATATAAAAACTGCTACTGTAGACGAACGCTTCAACCGAAAAGAACAAAATTTGGTGAGCCAAGTGGGATTTGTGTACTGATCATTACCACCAAGTATCATCAAGATTGTGTGAAAAAATATTTGCTGGTATTTCGGAAACTCGTTATTTCTTAGAAGCTTGGCAACCCCTCTCAATGAAAGTGCTTTTACACAGTCTGTGCCTAGGGCTACTTGAAGAGGAAACAAAGCATAGAGACAAAACTGAGAACTCCTTTATTTTGTCAAGTTTCAAAGAGCTACTACAAACCATGTTGGATTTAGAGTTCCAAATTCATCTATCTATACAGGAGAGAACAGAGGGAAACCTAAATATAAAAACTGCTACTGTACACGAACGCTTCAATCTAGAAGAACTAAATTTTGGTGAGCCAAGTGGGATTTGTGTACTGATCATTACCACCAAGTATCAACAAGATTGTGTGAAAAAATATTTGCTGGTATTTCGGAAACGCGTTATTTCTTAGAAGCTTGGCAACCCATCTCAATGAAAGTGCTTCCACAGTCTGTGCCTAGGGCTACTTGAAGTGGAAACAATCCATAGAGACAAAACTGAGAACTCCTTTACTTTGTCAAGTTTCAAAGAGCTACTACAAACCATGTTGGATTTAGAGTTCCAAATTCATCTATCTGTATAGGAGAGAACAGAGGGAAACCTAAATATAAAAACTGCTACTGTACACGAACGCTTCAACCTAGAAGAACTAAATTTGGTGAGCCAAGTGGGATATGTGTACTGATCATTAGCAACTAGTATCATCAAGATTGGGTGAAAAAATATTTGCTAGTATTTCGGAAACTCGTTATTGCTTAGAAGCTTGGCAACCCCTTCAATGAATGTGCTATTCCACAGTCTGTGCCCAGGGCTACTTGAAGAGGAAACAAACCATAGAGGCAAATCTGAGAACTCCTTTATTTTGTAAAGTTTCAAAGAGCTACTACAAAGCATGTTGGATTTAGAGTTCCAAATTCATCTATCTATATTGGAGAGAACAGAGGGAAACCTAAATATAAAAACTGCTACTGTAGACGAACGCTTCAACCTAGAAGAACAAAATTTGGTGAGTCAAGTGGGATTTGTGTACTGATCATTAGCACCAAGTATCATCAAGATTGGGTGAAAAAATATTTGCTGGTATTTCGGAAACTCGTAATTTCTTAGAAGCTTGGCAATCCCTCTCAATGAAAGTGCTTTTCCACAGTCTGTGCCTAGGGCTACTTGAAGAGGAAACAAACCATAGAGACAAAACTGAGAACTCCTTTATTTTGTCAAGTTTCAAAGAGCTACTACAAACCATGTTGGATTTAGAGTTCCAAATTCATCTATCTATATAGGAGAGAACAGAGGGAAACCTAAATATAAAAACTGCTACTGTACACGAACGCTTCAACCTAGAAGAACTAAATTTGGTGAGCCAAGTGCGAATTGTGTACTGATCATTACCACCAAGTATCATCAAGATTGGGTGAAAAAATATTTGCTGGTATTTCGGAAACTCGTTATTTCTTAGAAGCTTGGCAACCCCTCTCAATGAAAGTACTTTTCCACAGTCTGTGCCTAGGGCTACTTGAAGAGGAAACAAACCATAGAGACAAAACTGAGAACTCCTTTATTTTGTCAAGTTTCAAAGAGCTACTACAAACCATGTTGGATTTAGAGTTCCAAATTCATCTATCTATATAGGAGAGAACAGAGAGAAACCTAAATATAAAAACTGCTACTGTAGACGAACGCTTCAACCTAGAAGAACAAAATTTGGTGAGCCAAGTGGGATTTGTGTACTGATCATTACCACCAAGTATCATCAAGATTGGGTGAAAAAATATTTGCTGGTATTTCGGAAACTAGTTATTTTTTAGAAGCTTGGCAACCCATCTCAATGAAAGTGCTTTCCACAGTCTGTTGCCTAGGGCTACTTGAAGAGGAAACAAACCATAGAGACAAAACTGAGAACTCCTTTATTTTGTCAAGTTTCTAAGAGCTACTACAAACCATGTTGGATTTAGAGTTCCAAATTCATCTATCTATATAGGAGAGAACAGAGGGAAACCTAAATATAAAAACTGCTACTGTAGACGAACGCTTCAACCGAAAAGAACAAAATTTGGTGAGCCAAGTGGTATTTGTGTACTGATCATTACCACCAAGTATCATCAAGATTGTGTGAAAAAATATTTGCTGGTATTTCGGAAACTCGTTATTTCTTAGAAGCTTGGCAACCCCTCTCAATGAAAGTGCTTTTACACAGTCTGTGCCTAGGGCTACTTGAAGAGGAAACAAAGCATAGAGACAAAACTGAGAACTCCTTTATTTTGTCAAGTTTCAAAGAGCTACTACAAACCATGTTGGATTTAGAGTTCCAAATGCATCTATCTATACAGGAGAGAACAGAGGGAAACCTAAATATAAAAACTGCTACTGTACACGAACGCTTCAATCTAGAAGAACTAAATTTTGGTGAGCCAAGTGGGATTTGTGTACTGATCATTACCACCAAGTATCAACAAGATTGTGTGAAAAAATATTTGCTGGTATTTCGGAAACGCGTTATTTCTTAGAAGCTTGGCAACCCATCTCAATGAAAGTGCTTCCACAGTCTGTGCCTAGGGCTACTTGAAGTGGAAACAATCCATAGAGACAAAACTGAGAACTCCTTTACTTTGTCAAGTTTCAAAGAGCTACTACAAACCATGTTGGATTTAGAGTTCCAAATTCATCTATCTGTATAGGAGAGAACAGAGGGAAACCTAAATATAAAAACTGCTACTGTACACGAACGCTTCAACCTAGAAGAACTAAATTTGGTGAGCCAAGTGGAATATGTGTACTGATCATTAGCAACTAGTATCATCAAGATTGGGTGAAAAAATATTTGCTAGTATTTCGGAAACTCGTTATTGCTTAGAAGCTTGGCAACCCCTTCAATGAATGTGCTATTCCACAGTCTGTGCCCAGGGCTACTTGAAGAGGAAACAAACCATAGAGGCAAATCTGAGAACTCCTTTATTTTGTCAAGTTTCAAAGAGCTACTACAAAGCATGTTGGATTTAGAGTTCCAAATTCATCTATCTATATTGGAGAGAACAGAGGGAAACCTAAATATAAAAACTGCTACTGTAGACGAACGCTTCAACCTAGAAGAACAAAATTTGGTGAGCCAAGTGGGATTTGTGTACTGATCATTAGCACCAAGTATCATCAAGATTGGGTGAAAAAATATTTGCTGGTATTTCGGAAACTCGTAATTTCTTAGAAGCTTGGCAACCCCTCTCAATGAAAGTGCTTTTCCACATTCTGTGCCTAGGGCTACTTGAAGAGGAAACAAACCATAGAGACAAAACTGAGAACTCCTTTATTTTGTCAAGTTTCAAAGAGCTACTACAAACCATGTTGGATTTAGAGTTCCAAATTCATCTATCTATATAGGAGAGAACAGAGGGAAACCTAAATATAAAAACTGCTACTGTACACGAACGCTTCAACCTAGAAGAACTAAATTTGGTGAGCCAAGTGCGAATTGTGTACTGATCATTACCACCAAGTATCATCAAGATTGGGTGAAAAAATATTTGCTGGTATTTCGGAAACTCGTTATTTCTTGGAAGCTTGGCAACCCTCTCAATGAAAGTACTTTTCCACAGTCTGTGCCTAGGGCTACTTGAAGAGGAAACAAACCATAGAGACAAAACTGAGAACTCCTTTATTTTGTCAAGTTTCAAAGAGCTACTACAAACCATGTTGGATTTAGAGTTCCAAATTCATCTATCTATATAGGAGAGAACAGAGAGAAACCTAAATATAAAAACTGCTACTGTAGACGAACGCTTCAACCTAGAAGAACAAAATTTGGTGAGCCAAGTGGGATTTGTGTACTGATCATTACCACCAAGTATCATCAAGATTGGGTGAAAAAATATTTGCTGGTATTTCGGAAACTAGTTATTTTTTAGAAGCTTGGCAACCCATCTCAATGAAAGTGCTTTCCACAGTCTGTGCCTAGGGCTACTTGAAGAGGAAACAAACCATAGAGACAAAACTGAGAACTCCTTTATTTTGTCAAGTTTCTAAGAGCTACTACAAACCATGTTGGATTTAGAGTTCCAAATTCATCTATCTATATAGGAGAGAACAGAGGGAAACCTAAATATAAAAACTGCTACTGTAGACGAACGCTTCAACCGAAAAGAACAAAATTTGGTGAGCCAAGTGGTATTTGTGTACTGATCATTACCACCAAGTATCATCAAGATTGTGTGAAAAAATATTTGCTGGTATTTCGGAAACTCGTTATTTCTTAGAAGCTTGGCAACCCCTCTCAATGAAAGTGCTTTTACACAGTCTGTGCCTAGGGCTACTTGAAGAGGAAACAAAGCATAGAGACAAAACTGAGAACTCCTTTATTTTGTCAAGTTTCAAAGAGCTACTACAAACCATGTTGGATTTAGAGTTCCAAATGCATCTATCTATACAGGAGAGAACAGAGGGAAACCTAAATATAAAAACTGCTACTGTACACGAACGCTTCAATCTAGAAGAACTAAATTTTGGTGAGCCAAGTGGGATTTGTGTACTGATCATTACCACCAAGTATCAACAAGATTGTGTGAAAAAATATTTGCTGGTATTTCGGAAACGCGTTATTTCTTAGAAGCTTGGCAACCCATCTCAATGAAAGTGCTTCCACAGTCTGTGCCTAGGGCTACTTGAAGTGGAAACAATCCATAGAGACAAAACTGAGAACTCCTTTACTTTGTCAAGTTTCAAAGAGCTACTACAAACCATGTTGGATTTAGAGTTCCAAATTCATCTATCTGTATAGGAGAGAACAGAGGGAAACCTAAATATAAAAACTGCTACTGTACACGAACGCTTCAACCTAGAAGAACTAAATTTGGTGAGCCAAGTGGAATATGTGTACTGATCATTAGCAACTAGTATCATCAAGATTGGGTGAAAAAATATTTGCTAGTATTTCGGAAACTCGTTATTGCTTAGAAGCTTGGCAACCCCTTCAATGAATGTGCTATTCCACAGTCTGTGCCCAGGGCTACTTGAAGAGGAAACAAACCATAGAGGCAAATCTGAGAACTCCTTTATTTTGTCAAGTTTCAAAGAGCTACTACAAAGCATGTTGGATTTAGAGTTCCAAATTCATCTATCTATATTGGAGAGAACAGAGGGAAACCTAAATATAAAAACTGCTACTGTAGACGAACGCTTCAACCTAGAAGAACAAAATTTGGTGAGCCAAGTGGGATTTGTGTACTGATCATTAGCACCAAGTATCATCAAGATTGGGTGAAAAAATATTTGCTGGTATTTCGGAAACTCGTAATTTCTTAGAAGCTTGGCAACCCCTCTCAATGAAAGTGCTTTTCCACATTCTGTGCCTAGGGCTACTTGAAGAGGAAACAAACCATAGAGACAAAACTGAGAACTCCTTTATTTTGTCAAGTTTCAAAGAGCTACTACAAACCATGTTGGATTTAGAGTTCCAAATTCATCTATCTATATAGGAGAGAACAGAGGGAAACCTAAATATAAAAACTGCTACTGTACACGAACGCTTCAACCTAGAAGAACTAAATTTGGTGAGCCAAGTGCGAATTGTGTACTGATCATTACCACCAAGTATCATCAAGATTGGGTGAAAAAATATTTGCTGGTATTTCGGAAACTCGTTATTTCTTAGAAGCTTGGCAACCCCTCTCAATGAAAGTACTTTTCCACAGTCTGTGCCTAGGGCTACTTGAAGAGGAAACAAACCATAGAGACAAAACTGAGAACTCCTTTATTTTGTCAAGTTTCAAAGAGCTACTACAAACCATGTTGGATTTAGAGTTCCAAATTCATCTATCTATATAGGAGAGAACAGAGAGAAACCTAAATATAAAAACTGCTACTGTAGACGAACGCTTCAACCTAGAAGAACAAAATTTGGTGAGCCAAGTGGGATTTGTGTACTGATCATTACCACCAAGTATCATCAAGATTGGGTGAAAAAATATTTGCTGGTATTTCGGAAACTAGTTATTTTTTAGAAGCTTGGCAACCCATCTCAATGAAAGTGCTTTCCACAGTGTGTGCCTAGGGCTACTTGAAGAGGAAACAAACCATAGAGACAAAACTGAGAACTCCTTTATTTTGTCAAGTTTCAAAGAGCTACTACAAACCATGTTGGATTTAGAGTTCCAAATTCATCTATCTATATAGGAGAGAACAGAGGGAAACCTAAATATAAAAACTGCTACTGTAGACGAACGCTTCAACCGAAAAGAACAAAATTTGGTGAGCCAAGTGGTATTTGTGTACTGATCATTACCACCAAGTATCATCACGATTGTGTGAAAAAATATTTGCTGGTATTTCGGAAACTCGTTATTTCTTAGAAGCTTGGCAACCCCTCTCAATGAAAGTGCTTTTACACAGTCTGTGCCTAGGGCTACTTGAAGAGGAAACAAAGCATAGAGACAAAACTGAGAACTCCTTTATTTTGTCAAGTTTCAAAGAGCTACTACAAACCATGTTGGATTTAGAGTTCCAAATTCATCTATCTATACAGGAGAGAACAGAGGGAAACCTAAATATAAAAACTGCTACTGTACACGAACGCTTCAATCTAGAAGAACTAAATTTTGGTGAGCCAAGTGGGATTTCTGTACTGATCATTACCACCAAGTATCAACAAGATTGTGTGAAAAAATATTTGCTGGTATTTCGGAAACGCGTTATTTCTTAGAAGTTTGGCAACCCATCTCAATGAAAGTGCTTCCACAGTCTGTGCCTAGGGCTGCTTGAAGTGGATACAATCCATAGAGACAAAACTGAGAACTCATTTACTTTGTCAAGTTTCAAAGAGCTACTACAAACCATGTTGTATTTAGAGTTCCAAATTCATCTATCTGTATAGGAGAGAACAGAGGGAAACCTAAATATAAAAACTGCTACTGTACACGAACGCTTCAACCTAGAAGAACTAAATTTGGTGAGCCAAGTGGGATATGTGTACTGATCATTAGCAACTAGTATCATCAAGATTGGGTGAAAAAATATTTGCTAGTATTTCGGAAACTCGTTATTGCTTAGAAGCTTGGCAACCCCTTCAATGAATGTGCTATTCCACAGTCTGTGCCCAGGGCTACTTGAAGAGGAAACAAACCATAGAGGCAAATCTGAGAACTCCTTTATTTTGTAAAGTTTCAAAGAGCTACTACAAAGCATGTTGGATTTAGAGTTCCAAATTCATCTATCTATATTGGAGAGAACAGAGGGAAACCTAAATATAAAAACTGCTACTGTAGACGAACGCTTCAACCTAGAAGAACAAAATTTGGTGAGCCAAGTGGGATTTGTGTACTGATCATTAGCACCAAGTATCATCAAGATTGGGTGAAAAAATATTTGCTGGTATTTCGGAAACTCGTAATTTCTTAGAAGCTTGGCAACCCCTCTCAATGAAAGTGCTTTTCCACAGTCTGTGCCTAGGGCTACTTGAAGAGGAAACAAACCATAGAGACAAAACTGAGAACTCCTTTATTTTGTCAAGTTTCAAAGAGCTACTACAAACCATGTTGGATTTAGAGTTCCAAATTCATCTATCTATATAGGAGAGAACAGAGGGAAACCTAAATATAAAAACTGCTACTGTACACGAACGCTTCAACCTAGAAGAACTAAATTTGGTGAGCCAAGTGCGAATTGTGTACTGATCATTACCACCAAGTATCATCAAGATTGGGTGAAAAAATATTTGCTGGTATTTCGGAAACTCGTTATTTCTTAGAAGCTTGGCAACCCCTCTCAATGAAAGTACTTTTCCACAGTCTGTGCCTAGGGCAACTTGAAGAGGAAACAAACCATAGAGACAAAACTGAGAACTCCTTTATTTTGTCAAGTTTCAAAGAGCTACTACAAACCATGTTGGATTTAGAGTTCCAAATTCATCTATCTATATAGGAGAGAACAGAGAGAAACCTAAATATAAAAACTGCTACTGTAGACGAACGCTTCAACCTAGAAGAACAAAATTTGGTGAGCCAAGTGGGATTTGTGTACTGATCATTACCACCAAGTATCATCAAGATTGGGTGAAAAAATATTTGCTGGTATTTCGGAAACTAGTTATTTTTTAGAAGCTTGGCAACCCATCTCAATGAAAGTGCTTTCCACAGTCTGTGCCTAGGGCTACTTGAAGAGGAAACAAACCATAGAGACAAAACTGAGAACTCCTTTATTTTGTCAAGTTTCAAAGAGCTACTACAAACCATGTTGGATTTAGAGTTCCAAATTCATCTATCTATATAGGAGAGAACAGAGGGAAACCTAAATATAAAAACTGCTACTGTAGACGAACGCTTCAACCGAAAAGAACAAAATTTGGTGAGCCAAGTGGGATTTGTGTACTGATCATTACCACCAAGTATCATCAAGATTGTGTGAAAAAATATTTGCTGGTATTTCAGAAACTCGTTATTTCTTAGAAGCTTGGCAACCCCTCTCAATGAAAGTGCTTTTACACAGTCTGTGCCTAGGGCTACTTGAAGAGGAAACAAAGCATAGAGACAAAACTGAGAACTCCTTTATTTTGTCAAGTTTCAAAGAGCTACTACAAACCATGTTGGATTTAGAGTTCCAAATTCATCTATCTATATAGGAGAGAACAGAGGGAAACCTAAATATAAAAACTGCTACTGTACACGAACGCTTCAATCTAGAAGAACTAAATTTTGGTGAGCCAAGTGGGATTTGTGTACTGATCATTACCACCAAGTATCAACAAGATTGTGTGAAAAAATATTTGCTGGTATTTCGGAAACGCGTTATTTCTTAGAAGCTTGGCAACCCATCTCAATGAAAGTGCTTCCACAGTCTGTGCCTAGGGCTACTTGAAGTGGAAACAATCCATAGAGACAAAACTGAGAACTCCTTTACTTTGTCAAGTTTTTAAGAGCTACTACAAACCATGTTGGATTTAGAGTTCCAAATTCATCTATCTGTATAGGAGAGAACAGAGGGAAACCTAAATATAAAAACTGCTACTGTACACGAACGCTTCAACCTAGAAGAACTAAATTTGGTGAGCCAAGTGGGATATGTGTACTGATCGTTAGCAACAAGTATCATCAAGATTGGGTGAAAAAATATTTGCTGGTATTTCGGAAACTCGTTATTTCTTAGAAGATTGGCAACCCCTCTCAATGAAAGTGCTTTTCCACAGTCTGTGCCTAGGGCTACTTGAAGAGGAAACAAACCATAGAGACAAATCTGAGAACTCCTTTATTATGTCAAGATTCAAAGAGCTACTACAAACCATGTTGGATTTAAAGTTCCAAATTCATCTATCTATATAGGAGAGAACAGAGGGAAACTTAAATATAAAAACTGCTACTGTAGACGAACGCGTCAACCTAGAAGAACAAAATTTGGTAAGCCAAGTGGGATTTGTGTACTGATCATTACCACCAAGTATCATCAAGATTGGGTGAAAAAATATTTGCTAGTATTTCGGAAACTCGTTATTGCTTAGAAGCTTGGCAACCCCTTCAATGAATGTGCTATTCCACAGTCTTGCCCAGGGCTACTTGAAGAGGAAACAAACCATAGAGGCAAATCTGAGAACTCCTTTATTTTGTAAAGTTTCAAAGAGCTACTACAAAGCATGTTGGATTTAGAGTTCCAAATTCATCTATCTATATAGGAGAGAACAGAGGGAAACCTAAATATAAAAACTGCTACGTAGACGAACTCATCAACCTAAAAGAACAAAATTTGGTGAGCCAAGTGGGATTTGTGTACTGATCATTACCACCAAGTATCATCAAGATTGGGTGAAAAAATATTTGCTGGTATTTCGGAAACTGGTTATTTCTTAGAAGCTTGGCAAACCCTATCAATGAAAGTGCATTTCCACAGTCTGTGCCTAGGGCTACTTGAAGAGGAAACAAACCATAGAGACAAATCTGAGAACTCCTTTATTTTGTCAAGTTTCAAAGAGCTACTACAAACCATGTTGGATTTAGAGTTCCAAATTCATCTATCTATATAGGAGAGAACAGAGGGAAACCTAAATATAAAAACTGCTACTGTACACGAACGCTTCAACCTAGAAGAACTAAATTTGGTGAGCCAAGTGCGAATTGTGTACTGATCATTACCACCAAGTATCATCAAGATTGGGTGAAAAAATATTTGCTGGTATTTCGGAAACTCGTTATTTCTTAGAAGCTTGGCAACCCCTCTCAATGAAAGTACTTTTCCACAGTCTGTGCCTAGGGCTACTTGAAGAGGAAACAAACCATAGAGACAAAACTGAGAACTCCTTTATTTTGTCAAGTTTCAAAGAGCTACTACAAACCATGTTGGATTTAGAGTTCCAAATTCATCTATCTATATAGGAGAGAACAGAGAGAAACCTAAATATAAAAACTGCTACTGTAGACGAACGCTTCAACCTAGAAGAACAAAATTTGGTGAGCCAAGTGGGATTTGTGTACTGATCATTACCACCAAGTATCATCAAGATTGGGTGAAAAAATATTTGCTTGTATTTCGGAAACTAGTTATTTTTTAGAAGCTTGGCAACCCATCTCAATGAAAGTGCTTTCCACAGTCTGTGCCTAGGGCTACTTGAAGAGGAAACAAACCATAGAGACAAAACTGAGAACTCCTTTATTTTGTCAAGTTTCAAAGAGCTACTACAAACCATGTTGGATTTAGAGTTCCAAATTCATCTATGTATATAGGACAGAACAGAGGGAAACCTAAATATAAAAACTGCTACTGTAGACGAACGCTTCAACCGAAAAGAACAAAATTTGGTGAGCCAAGTGGGATTTGTGTACTGATCATTACCACCAAGTATCATCAAGATTGTGTGAAAAAATATTTGCTGGTATTTCGGAAACTCGTTATTTCTTAGAAGCTTGGCAACCCCTCTCAATGAAAGTGCTTTTACACAGTCTGTGCCTAGGGCTACTTGAAGAGGAAACAAAGCATAGAGACAAAACTGAGAACTCCTTTATTTTGTCAAGTTTCAAAGAGCTACTACAAACCATGTTGGATTTAGAGTTCCAAATTCATCTATCTATACAGGAGAGAACAGAGGGAAACCTAAATATAAAAACTGCTACTGTACACGAACGCTTCAATCTAGAAGAACTAAATTTTGGTGAGCCAAGTGGGATTTGTGTACTGATCATTACCACCAAGTATCAACAAGATTGTGTGAAAAAATATTTGCTGGTATTTCGGAAACGCGTTATTTCTTAGAAGCTTGGCAACCCATCTCAATGAAAGTGCTTCCACAGTCTGTGCCTAGGGCTACTTGAAGTGGAAACAATCCATAGAGACAAAACTGAGAACTCCTTTACTTTGTCAAGTTTCAAAGAGCTACTACAAACCATGTTGGATTTAGAGTTCCAAATTCATCTATCTGTATAGGAGAGAACAGAGGGAAACCTAAATATAAAAACTGCTACTGTACACGAACGCTTCAACCTAGAAGAACTAAATTTGGTGAGCCAAGTGGGATATGTGTACTGATCATTAGCAACTAGTATCATCAAGATTGGGTGAAAAAATATTTGCTAGTATTTCGGAAACTCGTTATTGCTTAGAAGCTTGGCAACCCCTTCAATGAATGTGCTATTCCACAGTCTGTGCCCAGGGCTACTTGAAGAGGAAACAAACCATAGAGGCAAATCTGAGAACTCCTTTATTTTGTAAAGTTTCAAAGAGCTACTACAAAGCATGTTGGATTTAGAGTTCCAAATTCATCTATCTATATTGGAGAGAACAGAGGGAAACCTAAATATAAAAACTGCTACTGTAGACGAACGCTTCAACCTAGAAGAACAAAATTTGGTGAGTCAAGTGGGATTTGTGTACTGATCATTAGCACCAAGTATCATCAAGATTGGGTGAAAAAATATTTGCTGGTATTTCGGAAACTCGTAATTTCTTAGAAGCTTGGCAACCCCTCTCAATGAAAGTGCTTTTCCACAGTCTGTGCCTAGGGCTACTTGAAGAGGAAACAAACCATAGAGACAAAACTGAGAACTCCTTTATTTTGTCAAGTTTCAAAGAGCTACTACAAACCATGTTGGATTTAGAGTTCCAAATTCATCTATCTATATAGGAGAGAACAGAGGGAAACCTAAATATAAAAACTGCTACTGTACACGAACGCTTCAACCTAGAAGAACTAAATTTGGTGAGCCAAGTGCGAATTGTGTACTGATCATTACCACCAAGTATCATCAAGATTGGGTGAAAAAATATTTGCTGGTATTTCGGAAACTCGTTATTTCTTGGAAGCTTGGCAACCCCTCTCAATGAAAGTACTTTTCCACAGTCTGTGCCTAGGGCTACTTGAAGAGGAAACAAACCATAGAGACAAAACTGAGAACTCCTTTATTTTGTCAAGTTTCAAAGAGCTACTACAAACCATGTTGGATTTAGAGTTCCAAATTCATCTATCTATATAGGAGAGAACAGAGAGAAACCTAAATATAAAAACTGCTACTGTAGACGAACGCTTCAACCTAGAAGAACAAAATTTGGTGAGCCAAGTGGGATTTGTGTACTGATCATTACCACCAAGTATCATCAAGATTGGGTGAAAAAATATTTGCTGGTATTTCGGAAACTAGTTATTTTTTAGAAGCTTGGCAACCCATCTCAATGAAAGTGCTTTCCACAGTCTGTGCCTAGGGCTACTTGAAGAGGAAACAAACCATAGAGACAAAACTGAGAACTCCTTTATTTTGTCAAGTTTCTAAGAGCTACTACAAACCATGTTGGATTTAGAGTTCCAAATTCATCTATCTATATAGGAGAGAACAGAGGGAAACCTAAATATAAAAACTGCTACTGTAGACGAACGCTTCAACCGAAAAGAACAAAATTTGGTGAGCCAAGTGGTATTTGTGTACTGATCATTACCACCAAGTATCATCAAGATTGTGTGAAAAAATATTTGCTGGTATTTCGGAAACTCGTTATTTCTTAGAAGCTTGGCAACCCCTCTCAATGAAAGTGCTTTTACACAGTCTGTGCCTAGGGCTACTTGAAGAGGAAACAAAGCATAGAGACAAAACTGAGAACTCATTTATTTTGTCAAGTTTCAAAGAGCTACTACAAACCATGTTGGATTTAGAGTTCCAAATGCATCTATCTATACAGGAGAGAACAGAGGGAAACCTAAATATAAAAACTGCTACTGTACACGAACGCTTCAATCTAGAAGAACTAAATTTTGGTGAGCCAAGTGGGATTTGTGTACTGATCATTACCACCAAGTATCAACAAGATTGTGTGAAAAAATATTTGCTGGTATTTCGGAAACGCGTTATTTCTTAGAAGCTTGGCAACCCATCTCAATGAAAGTGCTTCCACAGTCTGTGCCTAGGGCTACTTGAAGTGGAAACAATCCATAGAGACAAAACTGAGAACTCATTTACTTTGTCAAGTTTCAAAGAGCTACTACAAACCATGTTGTATTTAGAGTTCCAAATTCATCTATCTGTATAGGAGAGAACAGAGGGAAACCTAAATATAAAAACTGCTACTGTACACGAACGCTTCAACCTAGAAGAACTAAATTTGGTGAGCCAAGTGGGATATGTGTACTGATCATTAGCAACTAGTATCATCAAGATTGGGTGAAAAAATATTTGCTAGTATTTCGGAAACTCGTTATTGCTTAGAAGCTTGGCAACCCCTTCAATGAATGTGCTATTCCACAGTCTGTGCCCAGGGCTACTTGAAGAGGAAACAAACCATAGAGGCAAATCTGAGAACTCCTTTATTTTGTAAAGTTTCAAAGAGCTACTACAAAGCATGTTGGATTTAGAGTTCCAAATTCATCTATCTATATTGGAGAGAACAGAGGGAAACCTAAATATAAAAACTGCTACTGTAGACGAACGCTTCAACCTAGAAGAACAAAATTTGGTGAGCCAAGTGGGATTTGTGTACTGATCATTAGCACCAAGTATCATCAAGATTGGGTGAAAAAATATTTGCTGGTATTTCGGAAACTCGTAATTTCTTAGAAGCTTGGCAACCCCTCTCAATGAAAGTGCTTTTCCACAGTCTGTGCCTAGGGCTACTTGAAGAGGAAACAAACCATAGAGACAAAACTGAGAACTCCTTTATTTTGTCAAGTTTCAAAGAGCTACTACAAACCATGTTGGATTTAGAGTTCCAAATTCATCTATCTATATAGGAGAGAACAGAGGGAAACCTAAATATAAAAACTGCTACTGTACACGAACGCTTCAACCTAGAAGAACTAAATTTGGTGAGCCAAGTGCAAATTGTGTACTGATCATTACCACCAAGTATCATCAAGATTGGGTGAAAAAATATTTGCTGGTATTTCGGAAACTCGTTATTTCTTAGAAGCTTGGCAACCCCTCTCAATGAAAGTACTTTTCCACAGTCTGTGCCTAGGGCTACTTGAAGAGGAAACAAACCATAGAGACAAAACTGAGAACTCCTTTATTTTGTCAAGTTTCAAAGAGCTACTACAAACCATGTTGGATTTAGAGTTCCAAATTCATCTATCTATATAGGAGAGAACAGAGAGAAACCTAAATATAAAAACTGCTACTGTAGACGAACGCTTCAACCTAGAAGAACAAAATTTGGTGAGCCAAGTGGGATTTGTGTACTGATCATTACCACCAAGTATCATCAAGATTGGGTGAAAAAATATTCGCTGGTATTTCGGAAACTAGTTATTTTTTAGAAGCTTGGCAACCCATCTCAATGAAAGTGCTTTCCACAGTCTGTGCCTAGGGCTACTTGAAGAGGAAACAAACCATAGAGACAAAACTGAGAACTCCTTTATTTTGTCAAGTTTCAAAGAGCTACTACTAACCATGTTGGATTTAGAGTTCCAAATTCATCTATCTATATAGGAGAGAACAGAGGGAAACCTAAATATAAAAACTGCTACTGTAGACGAACGCTTCAACCGAAAAGAACAAAATTTGGTGAGCCAAGTGGGATTTGTACTGATCATTTCCACCAAGTATCATCAAGATTGGGTGAAGAAATATTTGCTGGTATTTCGGAAACTCGTTATTTCTTAGAAGCTTGGCACCCCTCTCAATGAAAGTGCTTTTACACAGTCTGTGCCTAGGGCTACTTGAAGAGGAAACAAAGCATAGAGACAAAACTGAGAACTCCTTTATTTTGTCAAGTTTCAAAGAGCTACTACAAACCATGTTGGATTTAGAGTTCCAAATTCATCTATCTATATAGGAGAGAACAGAGGGAAACCTAAATATAAAAACTGCTACTGTACACGAACGCTTCAATCTAGAAGAACTAAATTTTGGTGAGCCAAGTGGGATTTGTGTGCTGATCATTACCACCAAGTATCAACAAGATTGTGTGAAAAAAATATTTGCTGGTATTTCGGAAACGCGTATTTCTTAGAAGCTTGGCAACCCATCTCAATGAAAGTGCTTCCACAGTCTGTGCCTAGGGCTACTTGAAGTGGAAACAATCCATAGAGACAAAACTGAGAACTCCTTTACTTTGTCAAGTTTCAAAGACTACTACAAACCATGTTGGATTTAGAGTTCCAAATTCATCTATCTGTATAGGAGAGAACAGAGGGAAACCTAAAATATAAAAACTGCTTCTGTACACGAACGCTTCAACCTAGAAGAACTAATTTGGTGAGCCAAGTGGGATATGTGTACTGATATAGCAACAAGTATCATCAAGATTGGGTGAAAAAATATTTGCTGGTATTTCGGAAAACTCGTTATTTCTTAGAAGATTGGCAACCCCTCTCAATGAAAGTGCTTTTCCACAGTCTGTGCCTAGGGCTACTTGAAGAGGAAACAAACCATAGAGACAAATCTGAGAACTCCTTTATTATGTCAAGATTCAAAGAGCTACTACAAACCATGTTGGATTTAAAGTTCCAAATTCATCTATCTATATAGGAGAGAACAGAGGGAAACTTAAATATAAAAACTGCTACTGTAGACGAACGCGTCAACCTAGAAGAACAAAATATGGTAAGCCAAGTGGGATTTGTGTACTGATCATTACCACCAAGTATCATCAAGATTGGGTGAAAAAATATTTGCTAGTATTTCGGAAACTCGTTATTGCTTAGAAGCTTGGCAACCCCTTCAATGAATGTGCTATTCCACAGTCTGTGTCCCAGGGCTACTTGAAGAGGAAACAAACCATAGAGGCAAATCTGAGAACTCCTTTATTTTGTAAAAGTTTCAAGAGCTACTACAAAGC